>NC_016090.4:2602498-2878061 GCF_000004515.6 Glycine max
CAACTGATTAAAATCACATCACTTTTTTTTTTTAAATGTTGAAATTAAAAATATATTATTTGTTATAATTAAGAATTAAAACTAGCATTGTGAAATATTTTAAGAGTGTAAAAATATATTTTATTTTTTATTACAACCGGATAAATTCATTGGATTTTCCATTGATAAACTTGTTGACTTATAGAAACTTGCATTCTTTTCGCCACTTTTTATGCACTATTAAATTTTTTCACTTATTTTGATTAAAGTACTATCAATTATTGACAGCCTTACAGAAACGTTTTCTTTTCTGAAAAAACAACTAAAACATATACCAAATAGTGTGTATCCATAACTTCAAATTTTATTTATTTTTACAAAGTCATTGACTTGCATTTTTTTAGTTTTTTTTGTCGGCTAAGGAAAGATATTGTATATAAAGAAAGGTACCAAAGATACCCTATACATAAATATATGAAGCCAGTAGGACATTGGTTATGATATATTTATATCAGTCAGAGATATAAATATTAGAGAACCAAAAGTCTACCAAAAACACAACTAGAAACTAGAACAAAATATGGCCACAATATATTGTAAAAAAAAGAAGAAGGAGAAGAACTAATATCCAACTGATACACGCGTAGTGGAAACGAATTTATTAGTTGTTCTTTTGATGTAGATTAATTTTACATGATTAAAAGAACGAAAGTGTTCCTTCTAGCAATTTTTTTCTCTAAATAAATTGTTAAAAATACATTTAGTTTTAAATAAATCAATATCTTAAACTTTTTAAACTGAATAATAAACAATTAACACTTTATTTTTTGTTCAAATAGATGATTTTTTTACCAACTACGTGGTCATGTAAATCTAAATATCAATTGGGTGATTTTTTTTTTCTCAAAATCTCAAAAAGAAATCTCAAAATGATTTTTTTTCTTTTTTTCCACTTAATTATATTTCTTACACAACATAAATAATGAAAAATAAAATCTATAAATGAAATAAAGATTATATAAGGTTAATTTTATAAATTGTCACTCTTTTTTGTCTATTTATTAATTTTTGTGTTTGTAAAATAGCACATTTTCACATTGGTGCTCATTTAAGGAACGATGCAGAAATTAGACCTTCTACATCGATGTTATCTCAATGAACGATGTAAAATAGCGTTTTTTTCACATTGGTGCTCAGTTAATAAACGATGTAGAAATTAAACCTTTTACATCGATGTTATCTTAGTGAACGATGTAAGATAGTATTTTTCCACATCAGTGCTCAGTTAAGAAATGATATTAAATATTTAATAATCTGTAATTAAAAATTGATTAATTAATGATCATTTTTTATATTTTTAATATTATCAATATTGCTAATAATCAATAAATCAGTATTTATAATTATAATATTATCAATACTGTAATTAATATTAATGGTAAAATTTATTTAATAAATAAATATTTAAATGATAAATTAAATAAAAATAAGAGGTTTAAGTATTATTTATATTTAATCTATCATTTAAATATTAATTATTAAATTAAAATTTAATATTAATTACAATAGAATTTCATGTCATTCACCAGATACCAATTGATATATTATCAGTAAACTGCTAGCTAATTACTTGAATATTAATATAATCTTCAGGATCATCAATGTACTCTCGCAGCTTTAGATTAAAAGAAAAAGAAAAGTAATTAAGTAAAAGTAAAACTATCTAGTGGACAAAGGACAATGCTGTTCTAATTACAACATTGGAACCAAGTGGACAAAGGAGCAATCAGAGTCCAACCTGCACCAAATAGTTCACACATGAATGGATTATTATTATTCTGATTTAATATAGTAAGACCTGAATAAGATGATTTAATTAAGAAGACTTTGATTAATTAAAATGTTTATCCAAAGAAGGTTAGTTACATGTTCACACACATAAAACAATAATTAACTAGAAATATCGTAGTATGATTTAACAGATATTTTTACACTCTTAAAATATTTCACAATGCTAGTTTTAATTCTTAATTATACAAAATAATATATTTTTAATTTCTACATTTTTAAAAAAAAGTGATGTGATTTTAATCAGTTGGCTGGAGAGACTAGAAACATATGTTTATGTAAAATTATAGGGATTAAAACATTATTTTCAAATATTAAAAAAATAAAAAATATATTTTTATCAAAAAAATCACTTGGATAGGATTGCATGATTTAAAAAATTAAATAAATAGATAAGAATCTTTCTATTCTCATTTTCAAATTTAATGGATCATCCATTAACACTAGAAAAAACCAGTTAAACATAATTTTTTAATATTTCAATTTCCTTTAAATTTATTAAAAAATATTTTTTTCATATATTAATTTTTAGCACTTATTCATAGGAGTCTCTATCTATTTTTTTTTAATAGGCAAACTAGACCAAAAAATCTTAAGAGTAAAAAAAAGTTAAAAAGAATATATAATGCAAGCATATGTAGATTGAGAAAGAAGAAAAATTAAAGAAAACAGTGTATTTGTATATTTTTCAAAATCGAACAGCTAGCTAAAGGTTGGAAATAAAATTTAGAGTAAAGTATGTGGTGAAATCTCACAAAGACAGTGTCGATGTAAACTTTATAAGTGGGGAGTAATCCTCACCTTACAACCCGATTTTGTAGGGTTGAGTGCGAGGGAAGGTGTGGTAAAAGTCCGCCAAAGAAAAATTAAAGATGACCAACCTATGTGCGGTCCAATTTGCCTGGTACCTCTAGAAATAATTGCACCAATTGTCTCCATGCATTTTATTTAAGTATGCAACAAAGGCATACGTCACTTTGTTTGCGCAATGTGAAAACAAAGGCATATATGTCACTTTGGATCCCATGTATATAAAAGTTGTTTGTTCATAAACATGGATCCATAACTTGTGGATCCCATGTATTTAATATAGTAAGACCTGAATAAGATGATTTAATTAAGAAGACTTGGATTAATTAAAATGTTTATCCAAAGAAGGTTAGTTACATGTTCAGACGCATAAAACAATAATTAACTAGAAATATTGTAGTATGATTTAACAGATATTTAAAAATTTGATCCAATCATCTATATAAGAGGAAGGAGTGGTGTCCGATATAATCACACCAACCAAAGCCACAAAAGAAAAGCAGTAGCAACAGCCCATATAAAATATAATGGCCGAAACCTGCGACTCCAACAATAAAGTGATCCGTGAATACCACCATGATGCTTCCTTTATGTCAAGGTGTGACATCTTTACTGATGTTACCGAGTACCAACTGTGTCTGGCATATGCCGGAGAATCTGGTAAAGGAAAGTTCGAACCTAAGTGGGACACAGACAATGTCACTCCCCAACTTATCGAGCAGTTCAAGCTAAATTGTGATGCCTCGGGTCTGCCAGTCAAAGTATTTGTCAGCATCGGAGGAGATGACCCCTTCAAAGTTGCTGCTGGTGGTGCCGATGATTGGGTTCTCAATGCCACAACCACACTCCACCACATCATCAACGAGTACCACATCGATGGAATCGATGTTAACTACACCACAATCCAGTGCAACCAAACATTGTTTGTTAACTGCATTAAGGGTCTCATAAAGGGCCTAAGGGAAGCTCTATGCACCACTGGGTTTGTGGCTTCCTTAGCTCCAGATGCTGCCACCAATGAGACTTTCTACTTGCCCTTGTACCGATCTATTGATAATTCTTGGATTGGAACTGTTGTGTTTCAGTGCTTCGTTGATTTCGAACCTCTAGATCCTAACAGACCAGTTGAAAGCTTGGTGCGCCAGGTTGAGAAGATAGTGGGAGAGTATGATTATTATGACTCTAAGATCTTGCTTGGCTACAGCGCCATTAAGGAGGATTGGAATAAAGTTTCACCACCCCTCTTCTTTCTTGCTCTCAATCGCCTAGTGCATTCTTGGCCTAGGGTTAAGGGTGCATCTGTCAAGGTTATTAGTGACACCTATGCCTTCATTCCCCCAACGTGGATCCCTAAACTCCTGTCTTTGGCCGTCTCCGATGCTGGAAAATATCCTTAATTGAAGATCCATAATTATTAAGTTCTATCTATGGAATAAGACCCATGCTATATCTATTAATTCTATGTGTGTGTTCCTTCTGCCTATATCTATATATGTTGTGCGTGCATTTGAAAAAACAATGCATGGCATGCATATTTGTGCTCTGTTAATGCCTACGTGCATCTTTGTCTCATCAATAAAATATATTATATGTCTTTGTGCTTCATAATAATGTGTATGGGCCTATTACTATGAAGCAAAGTTGTAGTATCAATTCAGACTGGTTTGATCCACAATCAGTGTCTAAACCAATTTGAGCTAGTATTTGAATGACCATTCATGCTACTCAAATCCACCAAGGTTGACCTGATTGACCAAGTTTTTTAAATATTTAATTGATATGTTATTTAATATAATTTATATATATTTGTTTTTTTAAGATCAGTGACCCAGTCTAAGTTGACCAAGTTTTTTAAATGTTTAATTGATATGTTATTTAATATAATTTATATATATATTGTTATTATTTTTATATGGAATAGACTTCTATGGGTCTACGAGTCGAATCATTGAGTCTTTAAAACTTTGACGAATTTATGTAGACTCCTGATCAAGTTTGATAACATTAATGTCAACTTTACTTGTGGGATGAGCTTGTAACCATCCATTAGTGAAGATCTCTCTCCATGTTTTATCCCCCCTTAATTTACCGATAATTATAATTCTCCTAAAATAAAATAATAAATTCTAATTCACGTTTAGTAAAATTCGAATAAGAAATATATTAAAAACTAATATACTTGCAATCTTCCAAAATATTATATAATCTCAATAGGTTTAAATATGTTGTTGGTACCTGTAAATTAGTCTTTTTTATTTATTTTTTGTCCTTTTAAATGTATTTTTCTAATTTTAGTCCCTGAAAGTTGTTTTCTAAATTTTAATTCCCGTAAGTTTTTGTTTATTTTTAGTCCTTGTATTGTAAGTTTATGTTTTTTCAATTTTAGTCCCTTTAAGATTGTAATTTATTCATTTGTAATCTGCATAAGTTCATGCTTAATTACAATGACCAAAATTATATTGAAAAAATACAAATTTACAGGGACTAAAAATAAATATAAAAATTTACAAGGATGAAAATGAAAAAAAACACATACTTATCAAAACTAAATATGAATAATTTTTTCACAAAGATCAAAATTTAAAAAAAAATACAAACTTACAAAAAGAAAAATGTATTTAAGTCATATAATATGATGATTTAAATATTTATCATTCAATATCGAGATTTTAGTTAATTGAACTAAATGTATTTAAAAGAGATTTAATTGATATGAATTTACAATTAAAGTATCAAAATTAAAATTTATCAACTATTATTTATCAATAATCAATGATAATGAGTTAAAATCATAATTTAGACATTCTTAAATCATCTTTTCATGTCAGATATCAGAAAAAACATATTTTTGAAGAAAATATTGATTAGGTTCTTCGAATGAAAATTGATTTTGAGGGTGTAATAACCAAAATGGATTTTAATGTCTATGTACACTCAATTTTCTATTATAATTAGTTATATATATATATAATTAAAATTAAATGGACATAATTAAAATTAAGATAATATGTGTATAATATGCTAACTTGAAGGCAATCGGATTCAATAATGAAATCATCAATCCCAGATCTTTGAGCCATTAGAAGGCTACCAACATGGCTAGGGCCTTCCTTTCATGAGTTCAAACGGGGAAGTGTGAGATAAAGCCATGACAAAGTGACCTCTATCATCCCTGATACAACAACCAACTTAAAAGAATTTTCTTATTCGACAAAAGCAGCATCAATATTGCATTTTAAAGTCCTTAGAGGAGGAGGTTCCCACCTTACTACCATCAGATTTGCATTGGGTCTTAAGTATGACTTCTCAATCACTCAAGCTTTTCTCCAAATCTCTTACAACAATTCTATTTTACATACAAGCTTAGTGCTACATGCTAGGCTAAGCGTGTAGGCACTTATGCAGAAATAAGAGTGCAACACATTTGACCCTATTTAAGCTCCAAGGATGCAAATAGAAGGTAGATAACTTGTTGGGGGACTATCTAGGGTTTGAGGTTGCAGGTGCAAAGCTCTCCCTTTCCCTCCATGGCTTCCCTACCATTTCTCGTCATCTATTTTCTTCTTGTAGTTAGGTTTACCCATTTTAGGTGTTGATGTAGTTGAATCCATCCTGATGTTTACATTTTGATTATTAATGTATGTTTATTGTTCATTATTATGTGCTTTCCTCTATGCATTAATGTTTGCTTTATCTTGACCACCCTTTTCTTGATGTTGTGGTTTGAATTGTTAGTGGAAAATGCTTTGGAATTTAGAAATATAGAGGAACACCTAATGCGTTTTGTGTCTAGAGATAGAACAAAGCATGTTAGTCATCTTTTAACTCTTGTTTTTAAAGCAAGTCATTTGGGTAGATTAGTCAAGGAATTGGTAGTTTGGTCAAGGGGCTTAGATTCTTTCCATCCGAGGGATCGGGGTTTGAGTATTTTTGTGAGTTGATTATTATAATTGTGCTTTGAACTAGATTAGTGATCTTTTTTAGCATGAGGAGGTGGTTTAGTGAAATCAACCCTAATTCTTTTATTCTTTGTTATTTTACTTCTTTTTATCGCACTCCAAGTGTTCATAAAAATTTCCCAAAAATAGTTTCTTATTCTTTTTCTCTTGAACTTTATGTTTATTTCATTTCCTATTATTTATATTGTTACAATCAAATTCTAATTGTTTCTAAAAGCCATAGTTAGTCAATATTCACTACTAGAAAAGCGAGATTCTACATCGGTTATCGTGAGCATTCTACATCGGTTGACGACCGTCGTCGTAGCCAATGTCATAAAAAGGGATAGCCTTTTCCATTTTAGAATGCTGAACATTCTACCTGCACCAAATTTACAATTGGTTTCCAAAGTATCAGTATCACATTCAATCACATGATAAGAAGCAAAGTTTTCACAAAGTATCATGCATATCAAAATTTATGGGGTTTGGTCCCCAACTTCACACAATCTAGTATTCCTAAAATAACAATATAGTAATAAAAACTAACAATTATTAGATCTGCTTACAAGTACAACACAATGATTTACTTGTGATCGAAGAACTTCCTTGTATGTTCCAATTTCTCGTAAGGCTATGGTGAATTTGGTCATAACAGGGTCTGGAATAGAAACTCAGTCATAAATCATTTCATCACCATTAGACTTTTAGAGTTAAAAGTAACATCCAGACTTAAAATCATTTCATAACAGGGCCTGCAAGCGAATATGTAAGATTGCTGAAGTTGTCAAAGCCAAGAAAACATTAGAAAACTTCCTATTGCAAGATTGCTGTATATAAACAATACAAGGAATGAGCTTGTCCTTGCATAGAACTGCAAGTTGTGCTATTTCCAATGATGAAACCTGCAAAAGATGTATCATGATGAAAATATATAATTTTTCTACTCAATTAATATTGCTGAAGAACATTGGAAGTTGTCAAAGCCAAGAGTGTCAAGCAAATATGTAAGAGCAACCTTTGTCCCAGTTTCCAGTTGGACGTATCTCCATAAACTAATCAAGGATGAAGGATGTAAGGTCAAAAGTTTAAGAACTAAACATTATTGTATTCATCAATAGCAATTTTAGTTTGGTACCTTTCTTCCTCCTGATATGTAAAATCGGGGTAAGCTTTCATAATAGTCTTCACCATTTCTTTGAGAACACCAACTTCCTATAAATTTTTTTTGAAGAAACACAATTTCATAAGCTTATATATGATCCTCATATTTTCACATTAGATTTGTCAATCTAGTTTGTATCTTAGTACCTCTTCATTTTTCACACACCGGTAGTGTACAGTGACACAAAATCTATTATCCTCAATCATAGAGTCCTTTATTCTTCTTGTATTTTCTTTCAAAACCTTACTATCTGCAAGACATAAATGGAACATTCAGGAACAGAGGCAAATGATATATGAAGGCTTAATCTCTTCACATGTGCAAGGGAAAAAATTAAGGGACAATTTGAATTAGGCTTATACTTTATAGGAGCTTTTCAATCGTCCAACTTCCTTAATTAATAACCTATTTACTTTTTATATCATTAACTTTTATAATAATTATTTTAAAATTTATACTTGACTGAGTGAATTAATACAACCTCAAAAACAAAAGGAAAATAATACAACCTCAAAAAAGCTAGGATGATATCTAATGTCTACATAGTGCAATATTTTGTTGACTGAGTGAATTACCTTATCCTTGCTCCTTCCACTAACAACGGCAGTGGGAAAACAATTGACAACTTCACATACAGCTGCACGCATCTGCAAAACAGTTGGCAGCTTCCTATAAATTTATTTTATTTTTACTTACTAATCATGTATAATAAATTTAAAATAATTACTTTAAAAATCATATAAATAATTATTTTTTATTAATTGATAATGTAAAAAAATTTACCCTAATAGTATATAAACATTAAACTTTACACGTATATAAAATCATATTAATATTTATTTAAGAGTCTTGTTAATAATATCATTAGGGTACTTGTTAAGAAATCAATAAGTAAATTTTTTAAAGTTCAAATAATACACTGTTATACTTTCTAATAAAAAATCGCTTTTGATTCATTAATTAATTTCCTAACAACAACAATTAGCATTGGTAAAAAAATAACAAAAATAGTTAGCCTTTTGCTTTATTTAATAAGGTGTATTTAGGTGATGTTTGAAAAGAACTAGCACTAAACTTACACAACAATGTCTACAGTTGAAAAATCGTTTTAAGATATAAAATGGATGTTAACAGTTGAAATATGATTGAAGTGACATTTTTGTTTGATAAGTTCTTATTAAATTAGTGAGAATTAATCTATTTATGCACGTTACAAATGTATTAAGGATTTCTAATTCAATTGCTCGTGCAGACTTTGTATCACCATACTTAGACAATTGTTCATTTTCCCTATTTCAACATTAACTCATTTTTGTATAGCTGCATCTTACTTAACTTCATTACTGAAAACGGGAGTAAATATTAGGACTGGTACCTAAAATTTTCCAATGTCAGAAGCTGTGTGATTTCGTTGAACAATTCTTCGTTAAATGTAACAAACACTTTCAAATCCTTCACTAATATTTCTACAGCCTTGGACCAGTCATGCCTACGAAAATTTAAAACAGTTCAACTAAACTTGTCAGCTAGTAGTAGAAGCCTAGAACTAGGATGCAGAGAAAGAGAGAGTCAACAACAGAATCTAAATGTGAACTTGTTATGAGCTTACTTATCTAAAGCCTCCAGATACTTCTGCTTCCTTATCTCAAAAAATATCTTCATAGAATACCTATTATCATCCACCTTTGTGAAACCAGAGAGGTATTTCTCCACCTCATCCCAATTGCCATTGTGCACTTCATCCTCAAAATATGAATGTTAAAGAAAAACGCTGACTCCTGCTCAAGCCTATTATTATTTTTAACAAAAATAAAACAAGTTAATTAATGCAGCTGGTCTCACATTCAAATTCCTGCGAGATATATACCAATGAGGTATTTCTCCACCTCATCCCAACTCTACATGACAAAAGATCAAAATTAGATACTGACTTTTCAAACCTATCCAAGCCCAGTTTAAAAGGGAAAAGGGACATGAGATTAATATTAGCACAACCAACTGAAATTTTACCAGCAATCAATTCACTGAGAGAACAGGTGTATAACAAAAAACCAAAACATATAAATCAGAAAGTCTCCCAAAGCTAATACTAGGTGGCTCTGAAGCTCACTCACTTGTAAAGGTAAAAACCATGTATGTTGTTTTCACTCATAGTAATACTATCAGAGTAGGAATTATGAAACTTACAAGGGATGAAGCTGGCACTCCAATTTCTTCAACTACTTCATGAACAATGCTGTAAAAAATCTCCTGTGAAACCTTAACGTTAATAGATTCTGTTAACTCCTTGTCATATTGATGAGATGTTATACCAATTTCTTGAGGCTGTCAATCAGTAATAAAGAAAAATCAACGTATAGCCAAGTCATCGCATAAATTTTATGAACATGAAAAAATTATGGGCTTCTATTCAGTAATCAATTAATCATTGAACAGAAGACAATACAGTAAAGTAGAAAGAGCAAAATACAATACGGTACAGCAAAAAGGAACATATATCATGACAAATAAATGCATCACACCCCCATAAATGAAATTAAAGACTTCTTTTTGAACTAACTGTCCATTACATATCTATTGTAGAAAATAAAGGTACTACTGCAACACTAGATAGCAGCAACAGAAAGGATTTAACACATCCACTTCACCATTGAATACCTCAGGGTGGCCTCCAGGGAAAACAAAATGTCCAGGAAATTCATCAACATTATTACTTCATTGTAATACTAGTATTTTGTTGTCATTTGTCTCTACCACTGCACCATTTCCTAGTGGGCTGGAGGTGTGCTGACAAAGAACAGAATCATCTGAGGAGAAATAAGGATGAAGCCAAAAGATTGACAAATAAATCAATACCAATTCAAAGCAAAGAAAGGATGGAAGAGGATGAGGCAGAGCGAGAGGGAACATAACTCAACCCTCATCCCCTTCCTGATGATTTTATTGGACATCAAAGCAACTTCAATTTGAAAGTTAGGAGTCACATTATCCTAAGTTCAGGTGCTAACAGTTTAAGGTCACAGGGTAACCACAAAATAGTAGTACTTGAGTTAAAAAGAAGGCAGAAAATTGTAATGATTTACCTTCTAATGGAAACAGGAACCTTTCCCACATAGGACTTAAATTTGTCCCCACAAAAGTCCTGGAAGAAATTTTAACCAATAATTAATAAATAAAGGGAAGTAGAACTGAAGCAAAAATAAATCCAAGGAGAGAATAGCAATAAGATTCAACTACAACAAAAATAAACGATTTAATCATAATTAACACATAAATATAACTTTGTCATCATTGATTTGACTATTTTCTCTTCACGGAAGCAAACCCTAATACGATGACACATATGAATGCGATTTTTTATTAAAAAAGGGGGAAATGAAAACAACCTACCTGCCAGAGTATAAGAGGATTGGTTGTCTTAGCAGCGGGAGAGTGGTCAGCATCAGGTTCAGCTTGCAGAGGCGAAGAAACAACCACCGCCACTTGGGTTTTCGGAAACTGTTGATATGAACCCTCATGGCACAAGGGCTGACTTAGGATCGTCTAGGATTAAACCTTGGTGGAAAATGTGGAAATTGATTAAGGAAAGGATGACGAATAAGGTGGTTAATTTCGTAGGTCTTAATAAGGTGGTTCTTGGCATAAAATGGAATAATGAGATAAGAAAACGTAGGTTAAGTGGTGGCTGGACAGAAATATAGAAATGACAAAAACTCAAGCTACATGGCTCCAAATGTGGTGATTCCAAAACGAGGTGAAAGGACTCGTCTTGAAATTCAATTTAGGCTCAAGAATCACTTAATTTGAGTGCGTAAAACGGGAGTTATGACCACGAGATAATTCTGGGCAGAGGTGGATTTTCTGGAATTGTGATTTGAAAGAACAAGGTTTGTAAGCATTGTCATTGATTCTTTCAAGCACTTGAAATGGTCCATCTCCCCTTGGTTGAAGCTTTGATTTCCTTTGTTCCGGAAACCTTTCTTTTCTCATGTGCACCCAAACCCAATCTCCGGGTTCGAAGACAACCTTCTTTCTCCCTTTGTTGGCTTGTTTAGCATAGCTTTTATTTTTCCTCTCAATTTGATCTTTGACTCTCTCATGAAGCTTCTTCACATAGTCCGCCTTTGCTTGACCTTCTTTATGCTTAAAAACAGAAACATTAGGCATAGGCAAAAGATCAAGAGGAGTTAGTGGGTTAAAACCATAAACAACTTCAAAAGGAGAACAATTAGTGGTGCTATGAACAGCTCTATTGTAAGCAAATTCAACATGGGGTAAACAAGCTTCCCAAGTTTTCAAGTTCTTCCTCAAAATTGTCCTAAGCAAAGTTCCCAAAGTCCTATTAACAACTTTCGTTTGCCCATCGGTTTGTGGGTGACAAGTGGTTGAAAATAACAATTTAGTGTCCAACTTGCTCCACAAAGTCCTCCAAAAATGACTTAGGAACTTAGAGTCCCTATCACTAAAAATGCTCCTTGGCAAACCATGGAGTCTCACAATCTCCTTGAAAAACAAATCAGCCACATGGGAAGCATCATCAACTTTTTTACATGGAATAAAATGAGCCATTTTAGAAAACCTATCAACAACCACAAAAATGGAATCTCTACCATTGCTTGTTTTTGGCAGCCCCAAAACAAAATCCATGGATAAATCAATCCAAGGATACTCCGGAATTGGCAATGGAGTATACAATCCATGAGGCTTTACCTTAGACTTTGCCTTTTTACATACAATGCAATGTTCACAAAATTTCTGCACATCCTTTTTCATATGAGGCCAATAAAAATGTTCTTGTAATGTTTCTAGAGTCTTTTGGACCCCAAAATGCCCCATTAAACCTCCTTCATGTGCTTCACAAACAAGCAAATTTCTAGTAGAACATTTAGGCACACACAATTTGTTTTCTTTGAAAAGAAAGCCTTCATGTCTAAAGAAACCATTTTCTGAAAATTTTTCACAATTTTTAAAAATTTCTCCAAAAGTTTCATCATTTTCATACATGCTTTTCAAACATTCAAGACCAATCAATTTTGTTTCAAGCATAGAAAGTAATGCATGACGCCGAGAAAGAGCATCGGCTACAATATTACCTTTTCCCTTTTTATGTTTGATAACATAAGGGAATTGCTCTAGGAATTCCACCCACTTCGCATGCCTTTTGTTAAGCTTGCCTTTCCCCTTGATATATTTGAGGGACTCATGGTCACTATGAATGACAAATTCCTTGGGATAAAGGTAGTGTTGCCATGTTTTCAAAGCCCGTACTAAGGCATACAACTCCTTGTCATAAGTTGAATAGTTAAGGGTAGGACCACTTAACTTTTCACTAAAATAAGCAATTGGATGGCCTTCTTGCATCAACACAGCCCCAATCCCAACATTTGAAGCATCACACTCAATTTCAAAAGATTTTTGAAAGTTTGGCAACGCAAGTATGGGGGCATTAGTTAGCTTTTGCTTGAGAACATTGAAAGCTTCTTCTTGTTTCTCTCCCCATTTGAAACCAACATTTTTCTTGAGCACTTCATTGAGAGGTGCTGCCAATGTGCTAAAATCCTTCACAAATCGTCTATAAAAACTTGCTAAGCCATGAAATCTCCTCACCTCGGTCACGGACTTAGGTGTAGGCCATTCATGAATAGCCCTAACCTTCTCCTCCTCAACTTGCACTCCTTTTGAACTCACAACAAAACCAAGAAACACAACATGGTTAGTACAAAAGATGCATTTTTCAAGATTGGCATACAATTGTTCTTCTCTAAGCACAGTCAAGACAGATTTTAAATGATCAATATGCAAATCAAGTGAAGTGCTATAGATAAGAATATCATCAAAGTACACCACAACGAACTTTCCTATGAACTCTCTCAAGATATGGTTCATTAATCTCATGAAAGTGCTAGGAGTGTTAGTTAGGCCAAAAGGCATAACCAACCATTCATACAAACCATATTTTGTTTTAAAAGCAGTTTTCCATTCATCCCCTTCTCTAATCCTAATTTGATTGTATCCACTTTTTAAATCGATTTTAGAGAAGTAACATGCACCATGCAATTCATCAAGCAAATCATCAAGCCTAGGTATAGGATGCCTATATTTAATGGTGATGTTATTAAGGGCTCTACAATCGGAACACATGCGCCATGTCTCATCCTTTTTAGGGACCAAAATCACTGGGACATCACAAGGATCATACTATTTCTTACCCAACCTTTGCTAATGAGTTCATCCACTTTTCTTTGAATCTCTTTGGTTTCTTGTGGATTACTTCTATAGGCTGGCCTATTGGGCAAAGAAGCTCCAGAATAAGATCAATTTGATGCTCAATTCCCCTCAAAGGTGGTAGTCCACTTGGCACATTTGGTGGAAAAATGTCTTGAAAATCCTGCAAAAGAGTTTTAACACTAGAAGGCACTTCAAAATCATCAAAAGTGTTAGTGGTCAAAATCTGATTTTTGCAAAACAAGATATATAGTGACTGTTTAGCCCGAAACAACCTCTTGACCTCACTTTTTGTGGCTAAATAGCTCTCCCTCACTTCAAGTGTTTCACTCTTCTTTTGTTCACTCTTTTTCCTCTCAAGTGTTTCCCTCTTTTTCTCACTCTCAAGTGTTTTTGCTCACTTTTTCTTTTTCTCTTATCTCTTGAAGAAGTTTTTCTCTCATTTTCTTTTGATCCTCACACACTTCTTGTGGACTCAATGGCTTGAGCACAATCTTTTTGTCTTGGTGCATGAAAGAGATCTTGTTGGTGTAACCGTCATGATTGGCTCTTTTATCAAATTGCCATGGTCTCCCCAAAAGTAAGTGACTGGCCTCCATAGGAACAACATCACAAAGTACCTTATCATTGTATTTCCCAATGGAAACGTCCACTTCAACTTGCTGCCTCACTTGCACCTCCCCATCCTTACTAAGCCATTGAAGTTTGTATGGCCTAGGATGTGGTTTAGTAGCTAAATTTAGCTTTGACACTAATCTAGCACTAGCCACATTGGTGCAACTACCTCCATCAATGATCACCATGCACACCTTGCCATTGATTAAACATCTAGTGTGAAAGATGTTTTCTCTTTGGCTCTCCTCTTCATGCTTCAATTGACCACCAAGTAACCGCCTAATCATCAACAAATCTCCCTCCGGAGTCTCCTCTTCCTCTACGTACTCACTCTCCTCTTCCTCTTCAACATCAGATTCACTTATATATTCTCCATCTCTAAGAACCATGGACCTTTTGTTAGGGCACTCATAAGCATAGTGTCCTAGGCCTTGGCACTTGAAACACTTCACATCTCTACTCCTTTTAGAGGGTTCCTCTTGGGACTTTGAGCGAGTTTTTGATGGGATAGGTGTGGAACTACTAGAAGTAGCAGCCCCATCTTTCTTACCTTTGTCTTTCCAACTAGAAGAACCAAAGTTGGTAAAACTCCTATTAGCCACTCCTTTCCTTTTTAATTGTTGCTCTACTTGGATTG
This sequence comes from Glycine max, assembly GCF_000004515.6. NCBI lineage: Eukaryota > Viridiplantae > Streptophyta > Magnoliopsida > Fabales > Fabaceae > Glycine > Glycine max. The sequence continues at coordinate 2,617,716 of NC_016090.4, forward strand.
CTTTGTGAAGCAAATCATCCATTTCAACAAACTCCTGCAGCTCAACAATATCACGAATATCATTAGTCAAACCATTAAGAAATCGAGCCATAGTTACCTCCTCATCTTCTTCAATCTTTGCTTGAATCATGAGCACATCCATTTCCTTGAAATACTCCTCAACCCCCTTGTTGCCTTGGGTTAGTTTTTGGAGCTTGAATTTCAAGTCCCTTGAGTAACTAGCTGGCACATATCGCTTCCTCATGATCTTTTTCATCTCCGTCCATGTATCAACCATTGGCTCTTCATTTCTTGCTCTCTCCTTTTGTAGCTTGTTCCACCACACAAGAGCATAGTCGGAAAACTCTGTGGCGGCAAGCTTCACCTTTTGGTCCTCCTCATAGTTGTTGCATGAGAAAACATGCTCTATTTTCATCTCCCACTCCAAGTAGGCCTCCGGATCATTCTTTCCTTTAAAGGGGGGAATGTTGAGTTTAATACCATCAATTCGGTTTTGTCTAGGAACACCATCATTCCCTCTTCTCCTCCTTTCTTCTTCATTATGATCTCTATTCTCCATTTGATCCAACCTCTCATGGAGCGCATCATCTCGTTGTTTCATTAACCTCTCCATATGTTGCATCAAAGCTTGCATTTGGAATTGCGAAAGCCCCACTCCATCATTAGGATTAGTACCTGACATCTCAAACAAACAAATCAAACGTAACAAGACAATTATAGTTTCTGTTTGAATACCTCACCCACTCAAGTGTATCACACAATTATGGCTTTTCTCTAATGAAACACTCTTGCCTTTTACCACTCTAATTCCCCTTGAGTTCTTAGGCAATTCAAGAGATTATGGCCACAACAAAGAACAATTCACCAATATGTGTAAGGTAAGGCTAGAGAGACAAGGAAAAGGTTAACCAAGAAAAAGGCTAACAATGTTTTTAGGCACAAATGAAGGAAATAAAATTCAGAATTTAGGAATTCAAGTAACAATCCTTCATGCAACCAATATATTACCTTAAAGAGATTTTTTTTTTAAAGTTCTTCAAGCATGAACCATTCAGCCCAATTTTTTTTTTTAATTTTGCTTATACGAAATTCTGCTTCTTCTTTTTTTTTTTTTATAACAAAGAGATCAAAAGGCTTAACTTTTGCAATGGTTCAGCCTAAAAAAATATATATATATGAATAAGAAGGTAATATAAATGGCAAAGAGAATAAAGAAGGATGTTACCCAATATTTCCAGCAAAGGAAGTGTTGATCCTAGAACCGGAGCTCTGATTACCAAATGATATGAACCCTCATGGCACAAGGGCTGACTTAGGATCGTCTAGGATTAAACATTGATGGAAAATGTGGAAATTGATTAAGGAAAGGATGACGAATAAGGTGGTTAATTTCGTGGGTCTTAATAAGGTGGTTCTTGGCATAAAATGGAATAATGAGATAAGAAAACGTAGGTTAAGTGGTGGCTGGACAGAAATATAGAAATGACAAAAACTCAAGCTATAGGGCTCCAAATGAGGTGATTCCAAAACGAGGTGAAAGGACTCGTCTTGAAATTCAATTTAGGCTCAAGAATCACTTAATTTGAGTGCGTAAAACGGGAGTTATGGCCACGAGATAATTCTGGGCAGAGGTGGATTTTCTGGAATTGTGATTTGAAAGAACAAGGTTGAAGATGAAAGGAAGGAAAAAATCACTCTTTCCGGCGAGGGCAACACACAAAGGTTGTGAAAGTCCTTTGATACAGCCAGGGTGTTCTTGAATCACTCAAGAATTTAGGAGAATCACTCTCACTAAGATAAAAGAGATAAACTCTAATTTTCTGAATAAAACTCAACTTGTCTTTATTGATAAAATGGTTCAGCTTATATAAAAGCTTTACAACAGATTTTAGTAATGACCCACTAACCTAGAATTAAAATAACTTAATGCCATTAACCTAGGGAATTAAAAAAAACTTAATGGCTGAGTGTAACTGAAATTGTGGCAACCAAAGGTCACCCCCAACAGCCAACAAGTCAGCCACCATTTGGTCTCCCAAAAGGCTGATGCCTAGGTTGCCAATTGGGCCTTTATTACAACTTGAACTAAACCTACTAAAGCCCTTTTAGTTGATTAACCCAAAACATATTTTTGGTCAGCCAACTTTACAAGAATTGGGCCATTATTTAGACAAACTTAACACTCTAAAATTGAGACAAAGTGGTGCCATTTAGTCCTCCTCCATTTAGGCCATGATACAACTCACAACCTTGGACTTTTCTCCTTGAAACTTGGGCTTGTATTCAAATAGTATGGACAGCACTTGTTGAAGAGCTTCCTTGGCTTTCCTTGCTCTAGCCCTTGTCATAGGCCCTCCAAGTCCTTCAAGTGGATCCTTGCCCTTGCTCTTGGTCATGTCTTCATCAACTGTACACAGCTAGGCTTCGGACCCTGAGCCTCAGGGTTGGGTTCTTGAGGTTTGGGTGGGAGGAAAGGGAGTTGAAAATTGATTTTAGGAAACAAAGAGAAGAGGTTCGGTAGGGACTCTTTGGGTGGTGCTTCTTCAGTCACCGCAGTTTCATCGCCGCTTCTGCTCATTGTTCAAGGGACAGCAACAGGCACAACCCCTTGGTGCTGGGGTTAGAGGTCGAGGTTTCATCGCTGCTTCTGCTCGTTGTTAGGTTTCTTTCGACGCTTTTGAATGCAAAGGGACACCACAGCATGTGGATAAGACCAAGAGATAACGATGGTGCTTTAATAAAACCCGTCGCAAGTCTTATGACCAACACAACCGTCTTAGAATGTGTATCGTACAAGGCTTTTTTAGTACAATAATTACAAAAATGCCACCGGTTCGTTTTCTATGGCGGTTCTAAAAGAACCGTCGTAGAACGCATGTCGTAAAATAACATTTTTCTAGTAGTGATTTCTATTTTTTTGAGTATTACGCGAGTGCCTATGAATACGAGAGTGGCAACAACGAAATAGTGAAGGTTCGAGAGGATGAGACGATTTAAAAGTGAGTCAGCGCCAGAGGTTTAGAAATATTAAAAAAAATAACTAACATAAATTTTATTTAAAAATTGATGTTATCTACTCATTTGACAAATCGATTTTCAAAAACCGATGTTAACTAATTACTAACAACATTGATTTTTTTTTTAAAAAATGATGTTAACATTGTACTAACAACATCAGTTTTCAAATAAACCGATGTGGGTAAAACAATATTTGGGCCTCCATAGGCCCAACCTCTATGCATACCCCTTTCTCGTCTTTCTCCATCCACACTTCATTTTCTCAAACTTCATCTTTCATGCTGCCAAGAAGCCAAGCACTAGTTTCTTTTTAGGATGTAGTTATTCATTTACTCATTTACTTTAATTGTTTTTTCATCTATTTATTTCCTATTTTCTATTTAATGTCAACTTTATCGTGAAGATTATTCAATTAAATGTCACATTTGATTTTCTCACATGTTTTAAAATAATTTATAGGTGGTTGAGTAAGATACGTGTTGTAAACCTCCTGATAAATGTCTTTGATTCCAACGGATAAAAAAAGTCACAATTATTATTTTTATTTCCTTTCCAATAATTTTTTCAGACATTTTTTATTTATTCCATATTTATTATAATTACTTGCTTAAATATGAACATTTGAGTATTAAATTTTATTTATTTGTTTAAAATAATAATAATAATTTTAATACTATTATCACAATTTTAACTTCATTTGTTTTTTACTTAGTGAATTTTATAATCTAGGAAAATATTGTGCATGTGTGTATTTCTAGAAATAGAAGGGAAAAATGTATATATATATATATATATATATATATATATATATATATATATATATATATATATATATAGACACACACACTAGTATTAGAAACTGTGCAATGCATAGGCAAACTGATTTATTGTAAATTATCACAAATTATAATTATTATATGATTGAATTTAAAGAAAAACTAATTTTACATTGTATTGCTAGGTTATAGCTGAGACTACTAATCTTGCATCAAAAACATGTTTCTTCGATACTATTGTGTTGCAGCTATATAGAATAACATTTCTTCTTTTAAACTTTATTTGTTTAAAAAAGGTGTTGCTAAGAGGAATGAGGAGATTGAATTTGATGGTATTGCATATTTTCTTGAGCTTCCAACCCCAGAAATGTTGCATGGACTATAGGTACCATTATCTTGTTATTTCATCTGATATTTAATATATTACCTTGAATTTAAGCTTCTTTGTACAAATTACATACAAATGCAGTTTTTTTATTAACTTGTTTGACAAAATTAGTGCTTATACTCCAAAAATGAAAAATAATAATTCAATCCGTGTAAAACTATTTTGAATAATTGAATTACTAATACATGAGTAACATAATTTACCAATTGAATATCAAAGTTAACCTGATTATTGAGGATGTATTTCATATTCTGCACTATGAAAATTGTATCTATAGTTGACATATTTTTGCTCATATATTAAGTATAAATTTTCTTACTTGCGTTAAACATAAATTTCATATTTTTAATTCTATATGTTGTTTCTATCTTTAAGAAAAATGTTCATCTCCATAAATTAAGTATAGATTATCTTAAAAATATCATTTTCATATTTTTAGATAATCTACTGGGAGAAGAAGAGAAAAGAAAAACTCCACCTCATAATTTTACAAATAAATTCTAGACATTAATTTGACTTATACTTGGTATTTTAAATAAAATAAAATATTCAATGAATTAGTTAAGTGAAAAGAAAATAAGCAAGAAATAAACCAAAAAACATTTGCATTAATCTCATTAGTTATATTTTATTAATGTTGACCTGATTGGATTTTGTTAAAATTGGTGACTCTACACAGGTTGAACAAGTTTTTTAAATGTTTAATTAGTATGCTATTTAATTTATATGTATTTTGTTATTATTTTTATATGAAGTAGCCTCTTATGAGTCTACGAGTTGAATCCATGAGTCAAGTTTTTAGAACTTTGACGAGTTTATGTAAACTGCCGATCGAGTTTGATAACCTTAGTGTCAAATATATATGTATTTGATAACCTTAGTTGTAAACCTCTTGATAAATGTCTTTGATTCCAACGGATAAAAAAAGTCACATTTATTATTTTTATTTCCTTTCCAATAATTTTTTCTGAAATTTTTTATTTATTCCATGATTATTATAATTTCTTGCTTAAATATGAACATTTGAGAGTTTAATTTTATTTATTTGTTTAAAATAATAATAATAATTTTAATACTATTATCATAATTTTAACTTTATTTGTTTTTTACTTAGTGAATTTTATAATCTATGAAAATATTGTGCATGTGTGTATTTCTAGAAGTAGAAGGGAAAAATGTATATATATATATATATATATATATATATATATATAGAGAGAGAGAGAGAGAGAGAGAGAGAGAGAGAGAGAGAGAGACACTAGTATTAGAGCCCGTGCAATGCACATGCAAACTGATTTATTGTACATCATCACAAATTATAATTATTATATGATTGAATTTAAAGAAAAACTAATTTTACATTGTATTACTAGGTTGCAGCTGAGACTACTAATCTTGCATCAAAAACATGTTTCTTCGATACAATATACTATTGTGTTGCAACTATATAGAATAACATTTCTTTTTTAAATTTTATTTGTTTAAAAACAGTGTTGCTAAGAGGAATGAGGAGATTGAATTTGTTGGTATTGCACATTTTCTTGAGCTTCCAACCCCAGAAATGTTGCATGGACTACAGGTACCATTATCTTGTTATTTCATTTGATATTTAATATATTACCTTGAATTTAAGCTTCTTTGTACAAATTACATACAAATGCAGTTGTTGTATTAACTTGTTTGACAAAATTTGTGCTTATACTCCAAAAATGCAAAATAACAATTCAAACTGTGTAAAACTATTTTGAATAATTGAAGTACTAATACATGAGTAATATAATTTACCAATTGAAGACCAAAGTTAAGCTGATTATTGAGGATGTATTTCATATTTCGCAATATGAAAATTGTATCTATAGTTGACATATTTCTGCCCCTAAATTAAGTATAAATTTTCTTACTTGCTTTAAACATAAATTTCATATTTTTCATTCTATATGTTGTTTCTATCTTTAAAAAAAATGTTCATCTCCACAAATTAAATATAGATTTTGTTACTTGTCTTAAAAATATCATTATCATATTTTTAGATAATCTACTGGGAGAAGAAGAGAAAAGAAAAACTCCACCTCATAATTTTACATATAAATTCTACATTAATTTGACTTATACTTGGTATTTTAAATAAAATAAGATATTCAATGAATTAGTTAAGTGAAAAGAAAATAAGCAAGAAATAAACCAAAAAACATTTGCATTAATCTCATTAGTTATATTTTATTAATATTCTTCCATAAAAAAATAGTTTATCTGTATTCTCCATATTAAGTAAAACAAAGTATTCAAAAACATTAGTTAAGTAAAAAAAAAAAACTTATATGAGTAAGAAGATGATAAATAAGAAATACATCATTTACCTATAATTCAATTTTAGATGTTAATTTTATTTATACTTTTATGTTAAATAAAATCAGATATTCAATAAATTAGTTAAGTGATAAGATACTAAGCAAGAAAGAAAAATAATTATTTACACAATTCTCATTCATTATATTTTATTCATATTCTCTATAATAAATAACACAAAGTAATTAAAAAATTATTTAAGCTAAAAAACCATTTATATTATCATAATTTCATTGATTCAAATTTCTCTTAGTTATGGAATTATATATGTATTAAATAGGAAAAAATTTACTCCTCAGTAATTAAATATAGTTTTTTTTATTTTCTTTAAAAAGATCATTTTCTTCTTTTTTTTTGTATATAATTTCTATCTTTGGAAAAAAAAAAGTTTCTCGTATATTAGGTAATGATATTTTTACTTGCTTTTAAGAATCATCTTTATATTTTATATTTATTTTTTATCTTAGTAAAAAAAAGTTACTCCCCTTAAATTAAGTATAAATTTTGTTATTTGATTTTAAAGAATTATCTTTAGGATAGTATTTTAGTTCAATAGAAATAATTTCCGATCAAACTTTATTTACCCTCAATTGAACTCCAAATTAGTCAATACACGTTTCCTCCCATGAATTGGACGACTAAGGCCATAAAAAAAGTCACCTTAATATTTTATATTGAATATACAATTTCTAATTTTAGTTGAAATATTCCTCCCCATAAATTAAGTATAGGTTTTCTTACTTGCTTTAAAAATAAATTTCATATTTTTTGTTATTTCTATGTTTAAGAAAAATGTTAATCTCCACAAATTAAGTATAGATTTTGTTACTTGTTTTCTTTAAAATATTATTTTCATATTGTTTACATAACTTGCTGGGAGAAGAAGAGGAAAGAAAAACCACACCTCCTCATTTTACATATAAATTTTAGACATTAATTTTACTTATACTTGATACTTTAAATAAAATAAATTATTCAATGAATTACTTAAGTGAAAAGACAATAAGCAAGAAATAAACCAAAAAACATTTACATTAATCTCATAAGTTACATTTTATTCATATTCTACCTGAAACATCACAATGCTAGTGATTATGTTGGATGGAGGTGAAGGGGTAGGAGTCATTTTATTTAATGACTGAATTTTGAAATTGTCTAGTAGCAGTAGTGAAACACAAATGGATCCTCTGCAATGAAGTTAATTACTACTATAGATAATTGTAACTTTTTATTAAATTCTATATTTTTATGACAATTGACTTATATTATTTTGGTACAAAAAAAAATGGCAATACAATTTGGAACATGACTAAAATAGTGGGGATCAACTTTAGGATTCAGAGCTCGAGCAAGAGAGTGAGTCATTGAGTTAACTTGTCTCCCTACAAAACAAACACAAAAGTTTGGTAAATCACATAGCATAGTACGACAGTTGTATAAGATCGCACCATATTTCGATTTATCTGAGCGATAGTTATATACTTCATTCTCCACTTGAAGGCAATCAAATTCAATAATGATATCATCAATATCCAGATCTTAGGCTACCAACATGGCTAGGGCATTCCTTTCATGAATCAACAATTTAAACGGGGAAGTGTGAGATAAAGCCATGAAAAATTGACCTCTATCATCCTTCATAAAACAACGAACTTAAAAGAACTTTCCTAGCTCTTTGACAAAAGCAGCGCCTATATTGCATTTTAGAGTCCCTAGAGGAGGAGGTTCCCATCCTTACTACCATTAGATTTGCAGTGGGTCTTAAGTTTGCCTTCTCAATCACTCGAGCTTTTCTCCAATCGTAGTCAAAAAACTCCTGAGCTTGATGTACCTCAAGCTCAGTGCATAATCACTTACAACAATTCTATTTTACATACAGGTTCAGTGCGAAATTCTAGGCTAAGCGTGCAGGCAATTATGCAGAAACAACAGTGCAATGCATTTGATCCTATTTAAGCTCCAAGGATGCAAATAGAAGGTAGATAATTGGCTGGGGGACTATTTAGGGTTTGAGGTTGCAGTTGCAAAGCTATCTTTTACCCTCCATGGCTTCCCTACCATTTCTCATTATCTATTTTCTTCTTGTAGTTTGGTTTACCCATTTTAGGGGTTGATGTAGTTGAATTGATCTTGATGTTTACATTTTGATTATTAATCTATGTTTATTTTTCATTATTAAGTGTTCTCCTCTATGCATTAATGCTTGCTTTTGCTTGATCATCCTTTTCTTGATGTTGTGGTTTGAATTGTCAGTGAAAAATGCTTTTGAACTTAGAAATAAAAAGGAACACCTAATGGGTTTTGTGTCTAGAGATAGGACAGAGTTTGTTAGTCATCTTTTAACTCTTATTCTTTATGCAAGTCACTTAGGTAGATTAGTCAAGGGATTGATAGTTTGATTAATGGACATAGATTCTTTCCATTCGAGGGATCGGAGTTTGAGTATTTTTGTGAGTCGATGATTATAATTGGGCATTGAACTAGATTAGTGACCTATGTTAGCATGAGGAAGTGGTTTAGTGAAATCAGCCCTAACTCTTTTAATCTTTGTTATTTTACTTCTTTTTATCGCACTCCAAGTGTTCATAAAAATTACCCAAAAATATTTTCTTGTTATCTTGCTCTTGAATTTTATGTTTGTTTCATTTATTGCTATTTATATTGTTACAATCAAATTATAATTGTTGTTTCTGAAAGCCATAGTTAGTGAATATTGTTATTTTTTCGAGTATTACGTGAGTCCCTGAGAATACGAGTGACAACAACGAAAGAGTGAAAGTTCGAGATAATGAGAGGGTTTCAAAGTGAGTTAGCGCCAGAGGTTTAGAAATATAAAAAAAGAACTAACATCAGGTTTATTTTAAAAACCGTTGTTATCTAGTTATTTGATAAATTGGTTTTCAAAATTACTAACAACATAAATTTTTAAAAAATATTTATAGAAGATAATAGATAATAGATATGTCAAATATAAAATTAAAATAATTGTTATTAGCGGTGTTATTCACGCGTGTTTTAGCCCATATGTTTACAAATTGCATGAGTTCGCTCAATTTCATAAATAATACTATACTTTTTTTTATCTCTTATTTTTGTGATTAGTAACAAAAGATAAAAAGCCACCATATATTAATGTTCTTAAAAATAATTGAATAAATTGATATTAAGAGTTTCTTTAAACTCTTCATATCATATTCCATGTATTCTTTCTCAATCATTCTCACTTTCACAATTTAACTAAGTACCACGCAATAACAACTGGGGAAAAAAATTAACAAACGTGATCTCCATTCCCATGCTTATGTTTATCTCTAATCCAAATTATACCCATTATTGTGCAACAAACTAGACCAATACAATCATAAGAACAAAAAAAGGATTTATAATGCAAACAGATCTAAGATTGATAAAGAGAAATAGAACACGGTGTATTTGTATAATTTTCAAAACCAACTATGTGTTCCCTGCATCCTCTACAAACAAATGCTGACCATGTAATCGATTACCAGTGACATGTAATCGATTTTGTGTCCCCTTCAAAACTGACTATGTGTCCCCTTCAAAGATATGATTGTGTAATCGATTACCAGAGTCATGTAATCGATTATCAGTGAAAAAGTTTCAGAAAATCTTTTGAAACGATACATCTCTTCAAACTGTTTTGAAAATACACAATGGGTCTATATATATGTGTGTCCTTACTTCGAAAAGAAGAGATTTCTCAGAGAACTTAACTTTCAAAACCTCTCTAAACATCTTTGGCCAAACTCTTGCGAATTATTGAGAATTCTTCTAAGAATTTCAAGTTGTATCATCTGCTCTAAAAGAGAGAAATCATTATGTTCATCTTATAAAATTCAGTTGTAATCAAGAGATTGTTTATCTCTTGACATGTGAGAAACTCGAACATAAGGGTAAGGAATCCCAAGGCGTGTTCAAAGATTGTAAAGGATTTACAAAAATAGTGAAAAATCTCAAGTGGGTTACCTGAAGACTGGACATAAGCATGGAAAGTGGCTGAACCAGAATAAATCAAGTTTGTAATTTTCTATTCCCTTATCTCGTTTATTTTATTGCAATTTACTTTATCTTTACACATTTAAAGAACATTGTTAAATTGACTATTGCTTTTTCTTCTACATTCTGAATCTATCACATATCATTTAGAAGGGATTAAACCTTGTTAATCGAAATATTTTTAAGACTTAATTCATCCTCCCTCCCCCCCTCCTCTTAAGTTATTGAGGTCACTTATTCAACAAAAAATTATTTAGAAATTTTTTATGTTAATATATAAATACATAAATTATAATACAAACATGAAAACTTTTGAAAACAATAAAAAAATTAATTAATGTAATATTATTATAATGAAGACTTGCAAATTAGTATATATTTTATGATACTTGTTGCTTCACATATTAATTTAATGAAACAAAAGAAATTCAATTTGTTTGCATAACTAATTTGTTCCTCTCTTGATAAACAAAGAAAATTGTTACTCCCTTCACACTAAAAAAAAATTACCGTCTTAAGTTATTTTACAAACACAAAAATTAATAAATAGAAAAAAAAGAATTGATAATTTATAAAGTTAATCTTATATAATTTTTATTTCATTTATAGATTTTATTGTTCATTATTAATGTTATAAGAGATATAATTAAGTGAAGAAAAAGAAGAAAAAAAATCATTTTGAGATTTTATTTTTTATTTTTACACGATAATTATAATAAGAGAAAAGAAATATCATGAAATGAAACTACATTTACGATATAAGGGATTGACATAATTAATTATTTCTTCCACATTTGCCCTTAGTTAACATAACTTAAATAATTATATATGGATTATTCCACAACTACTCTCATCATAAATATCAAATGATGATATTTTAGGTTAAATATATAGTTTGTAAGTACTATTAATTATTTCTTAAACTTTGTATATGAACTTTGAAAATCAATAGTTTAGGTCAGGAGAAAAAAATTTAATATATTTTGGATTCAAATGCAAAAGTGACTTAAATAAGCCTTTAAGAACTTTGGTAGGAGGACTCTTTCAAACATTCTCTATAATGTGTTGTAATGTATTTAAAGCTATAAAATAAAAAAGAGATAATGATTAAATACCATGTGAGATTCATAAAAGTTTTCTATTTTTAGTAAATTTCAATCAAGAAGAGAAATTGTGTTAAAAAAATGCTCAAGATCACATTATCCTTTATGAGAAGTAATCATATTCAAGATGTAGAAAATTGATTATAACTATGCTGAGTTATTTTTCCACATATATTATAATTACAACCTATGTCAAATCAAAATCATCATCTTTGGTAAATAGTTGCTGAAATCACCTATTTGATATATAGTTTTACCTAACCACGTAATTTGGTAAAAAAAAATCATATATTTGAAAAAAATATTAACATGTTAATTGTTTATTATTTAGTTTAAAAAGTTTAAGATATTGATTTATCAAGTTATTTGACAAATTGGTTTTCAAAAACTGATGTTAACTAATTACTAACAACATCAATTTTTTGAAAATATTTATAGAAGATAATAGATAATAGGTAGATAATAGATATGTAAATTATAAAATTAAAATAATCGTGATTAGTGGGGTTAGTCACCCTTGTTTTAACCCATGTGTTTACAAATTGTATGGGTTCGCTCAATTTCATAAATAATCCTCCCCTTACAATCCAATTTTGTATGGTTGAGTTAAGCTTATGAAAAACCCACTTTTTGATATTGTATGATGAGCGTGAGGAGAGTTGTGGTAAAAGTCCCATGATCCATCATCCCCATGATTGTTTCTCAGATTTCGTTAAATTTCTCTTGATACTCCTTATTTTAATTTTATTTTTAAAAAAATATAAATTTGTTAAGATTTCTTATATTAAACATGTTTAATTTTATTATTTATTTATATTTAGTTAGGATTAATTTGACATGTTGGTTCAGTTTAAAGCCAAGATACATAATAATATATATATATATATATATATATATATATATATATATATATATATATATATATATAAAGCCATTATGAACCATCAAATTTTCAGCCAAAGAAAAATTAAAGTTGACAAACCTGGTCTACTTTCACATTCTAGCCTATGGGCTGTCCAATTTGTCTCTGCATTTTTATTTAATTGCACCACTTGTGTCTATGCATTTTATTTAAGTATGCAACAAAGGCATATGTCACTTTGTTTGCGCAATGTGAAGAGTGATGGAAGACAATAAATTCTAATTTATTAGTAAGACATTAATTAAATTAAAATCGACTAGCTAGAAAATTCCAAGACTAAAACTGTGAAAGAGAATAAAATTAGAAGTTATCAACCCAAATAACATTTCTGATTTGGTGTATGCTAAAAGTTGTTTCTTCATAAACATCAAATTTTCACATTCTAGTCTATGCGCTGTCCAATTTGCCTCGTACCTCTAGAAATAATTGCACCAATTGTCTCTATGCATTTTATTCAAGTATGCAACAAAGGCATACGTCACTTTGTTTGCGCAATGTGAAAACAAAGGCATATATGTCACTTTGGATCCCATGCATATGCTAAAAGTTGTTTCTTCATAAACATCGATCCATAACTTGTGGATCCCATGTATTTAATATAGTAAGACCTGAATAAGATGATTTAATTAAGAAGACTTTGATTAATTAAAATGTTTATCCAAAGAAGGTTAGTTACATGTTCACACACATAAAACAATAATTAACTAGAAATATTGTAGTATGATTTAACAGATATTTAAAAATTTGATCCAATCATCTATATAAGAGGAAGGAGTGGTGTCCGATATAATCACACCAACCAAAGCCACAAAAGAAAAGCAATAGCAATAGCAGTAGCAACAGCCCATATAAAATATAATGGCAGAAACCTGCGACTCCAACAATAAAGTGATCCGTGAATACCATCATGATGCTTCCTTTATGTCAAGGTGTGACATCTTTACTGATGTTACCGAGTACCAACTGTGTCTGGCATATGCCGGAGAATCTGGTAAAGGAAACTTCGAACCTAAGTGGGACACAGACAATGTCACTCCCCACCTTATCGAGCAGTTCAAGCTAAATTGTGCTGCCTCGAATCTGCCAGTCAAAGTGTTTGTCAGCATCGGAGGAGATGACCCCTTCAAAGTTGCTGCTGGTGGTGCCGATGATTGGGTTCTCAATGCCACAACCACACTCCACCACATGATCAACGAGTACCACATCGATGGAATCGATGTTAACTACACCACAATCCTGTGCAACAAAAAATTGTTTGTTAACTGCTTTAAGGATCTCATAAGGGGCCTAAGGGAAGCTCTATGCACCACTGGGTTTGAGGCTTCCTTAGCTCCAGATGCTGCCACCAATGAGGCTTTCTACTTGCCCTTGTACCGATCTATTGATACTTCTTGGATTGGAACTGTTGTGTTTCAGTGCTTCGTTGATTTCGAACCTAAAGATCCTAACAGATCAGTTGAAATCTTGGTGCGCCAGGTTGAGAAGATAGTGGAAGAGTATGATTATTATGACTCTAAGATCTTGCTTGGCTACAGCGCCATTAAGGAGGATTGGAATAAAGTTTCACCACCCCTCTTCTTTCTTGCTCTCAATCGCCTAGTGCATTCTTGGCCTAGGGTTAAGGGCGCATCTGTCAAGGTTCTTAGTGACACCTATGCCTTCATTCCCCCAACGTGGATCCCTAAACTCCTGTCTTTGGCCGTCTCCGATCCTGGAAAATATCCTTAATTGAAGATCCATAATTATTAAGTTCTATCTATGCATTCATGGCTCTAGCCATTCTATATATGGAATAAGACCCATGCTATATCTATTAATTGTATGTGTGTGTTCCTTCTGCCTATATCTATATATGTTGTGCGTGCATTTGAAAAAACAATGCATGGCATGCATATTTGTGCTGTGTTAATGCCTACGTGCATCTTTGTCTCATCAATAAAATATATTATATGTCTTTGTGCTTCATAAATATGTGCATGGGCCTATTACTATGAAGCAAAGTTGTAGAATCAACTCAGACTGGATTGATCCTGAATCAGTGTCTAAACCAATTTGAGTTAGTATTTGAATTACAATTCATGCTGCTCAAATCCACCAACGTTGACCACATTGGGTTTGGTTAAGATCGGTGACCCAGCCCAGGTTGAGGAAGCTTTTTAAATGTTTAATTGATATGCTATTTAATATAATTTATATGTATTTTGTTATTATTTTTATATGAAGTAGATTCTTATGAGTTTACGAGTCAAATTCATTAGTCGAATTTTTAGAACTTTCACGAGTTTATGCAGACTCGATCGAGTTTGATAACCTTAGTGTCAAGTTTACTTATGGGATGAGCTCATGACCACCCATTAGTGAAGATCTCTCTCGATGTTTTATCCCTCTCAATTTACCAACAATTATACTTCTCCTAAAATAAAATAATAAATTATAATTCACCTTTAGTAAAATTTGAATAAGAAATATATTAAAAATTAATATACTTGCAATCTTTCAAAATATTATATGATCTTAATAGGTTTAAATATGTTTTTAGTCCCCGAAAGTTGTTATTTTTAATTTTAATTCTTATAAATTTTTTGTTTATTTTTAGTCCTTATATTGTAAGTTTATGTTTTTTCAATTTTAGTCCCTTTAATATTTTAATTTATTCATTTGTAAACTGCATAAGTTCATGCTTAATTACAATGACCAAAATTATATTGTAAAATTACAAATTTACAGGGACTAAAAATTAAAAAAAAATTACAAGGAACAAAATTGAAAAAACACAAACTTACCAAAACTAAATATGAATAATTTTTTCACAAAGATCAAAATTTAAAAAAAAATACAAACTTACAAAAATAAAAATGTATTTAAGTTATAATCAATGATATTGAGTTAAAATCATGATTTAGACATTCTTAAATCATCTTTTCATGTCTGATATCAGAAAAAAAAATTAAAAAAATATTGTTTAGATTCTTTGAATGAAAATTGATTTTGAGGGTGTAATGACCAAAATGGATTTTAATGTCTATGTACACTCAATTTTCTATTATAATTAGTTATATATATATATATAATTAAAATTAAATAGACATAATTAAAATTAAGACAATATGTGTATAATATGCTAACTTTTGAAATAGAACAACATCTCTTATAAAAATAATTAAATTGAATGAAATAGATAATAAAAGTATTAACTCGACATAAGCATCTTAAAAATTGTTTTTTATAACACACATTCTAAGATGATTATAAGGAATCGTATTAAAAGAATAAAAAATATTTATCAAAAAATCACTTGGATAGGATTGGATGAATTAAAAAATTAAATAAATAGATAACAATCTATCTATTCTCATTTTCAAATTTAATGGATCATCCAATTAACACTATAGAATAAAACAAGTTAAACATAATTTTTTTTATATTTCAATTTTCTTTAAATTTATTTTAAAAAATATTTTTCCATATATTATTTTTAGTACTTATTCATAGGAGTCTCTATCAGATGGAATAATTCATGTACTTGAATTGACCAAAACCCTTTAATATGAATTTTGTTATTATTTGGGTAGAAGTCAAATCTATATTTCAAATAAATAAGAAAGTGTTAATAACCGTTATTTAATTTTAAAAAGTTTTAGGTATTAATTTGGTAAAACAAAAAAAATATTTCTTAAATGTTAATTTTAGAAAGAATAGTCCAAACGAACACTTTCGGTTCTTTAGTCATGTAGATTAATTTACCACAATGACAACTCACAAATTTATTCTGTGGATTTCATACATAAATTAAAACTCCGGAAGAAAAAAAAATATGGCAATGATAATTGATATGCAGAACTAGAACTATTAATTAGTGTTATTGACCTAAGTTTTAGCCCATGTTTGCAAATTGTATGAGTTTGCTCAATTTTACAAATAATACTATAGTTTTTTATATCTCTTATTGTTGTGATTAGTAACAAAAGATAAAAAAGCTATAGATTAAGGTTCTTCAAAATAAATTGAATAAGTGGATATTGAGAATTTCTTTAAACTCTTCGCATTATATTCCGTGTATTTTTTTCTCAATTATTTCCACTTTCACAATTTAATTACCACGCAAAAAATTGGGAAAAGAAACACTTGACCCCATGTATATGTTTATCTCTAATTAACCCAAATTATACCCATTAATTATTGTGCTGCAAACTAGACCAAAAAATCGTAAGAATAAAAAGTTAAAAAGGATATATAATGCAAGCATATGTAGATTGAGAAAGAAGAAAAAGAAAACAGTGTATTTGTATATTTTTCAAAATCGAACAGCTAGCTAAAGGTTGGAAATAAAATTTAGAGTAAAGTATACAGGCACTTACTGAGATTTCGTTAAATTTCTCTTGATACTCCTTATTTTAATAATTTTTTTAAAAATATATATATAAATTTGTTAAGATTTCCTATATTAAACATGTTTAATTTTATTATTTATTTATATCTAGTTAGGATTAATTTGACTTGTTGGTTCAGTTTAAAGTCAAGATACATAAAAAATAATATATATATATATAAAGCTATTATGAACCATCAAATTTTCAGCCAACGAAAAATTAAAGTTGACCAACCTGGTCTAGTTTCACATTCTAGCTTATGCGCTGTCCAATTTGCCACGTACCTCGACCTGGAAATAATTGCACCAATTGTCTCTATGCATTTTATTTAAGTATGCAAGAAAGGCATATGTCACTTTGTTTGCGCAATGTGAAGAGTGATCGAAGACAATACATTCTTATTTATTAGTAAGACTTTAATTAAATTAAAATCGACTAGAAAATTCCAAGACTACAAGTGTGAAAGAGAATAAAATTAGAAGTTATCAGCCCAAATAACATTTCTGATTTGGTATATGCTAAAAGTTGTTTCTTCATAAACATCGATCCATAACTTGTGGATCCCATGTATTTTCTTATTCTTTAATTTACTAGTTTGCTTAAGTTTAATGGTCTATTTATACTAATTAAGTTCGCTTGATTAATTTTTAAATTTGTTTAATCAAATATCCATCAATTGACCAATTACTTTTTCTATCTATTTTTTTTTATAGGCAATGCAATATAATTTTATTGAATGTGGATATATTTTATTGATGCATATATACAATAATCGAAAGCAAATGAAGCACAAAGAGATACAATATATTTTATTGATGAGAGAAAGATGCACGTAGGCATTAACACACCACAAATATGCATGCCATGCATTGTTATTTCAAATGCACGCACAACATATATAGACATAGGCAGAAGGAACACACACATACAATTAATAGATATAGCATGGGTCTTATTCCATATATAGAATGGCTAGAGCCATGAATGCATAGATAGAACTTAATAATTATGGATCTTCAATTAAGGATATTTTCCAGGATCGGAGACGGCCAAAGACAGGAGTTTAGGGATCCACGTTGGGGGAATGAAGGCATAGGTGTCACTAAGAACCTTGACAGATGCGCCCTTAACCCTAGGCCAAGAATGCACTAGGCGATTGAGAGCAAGAAAGAAGAGGGGTGGTGAAACTTTATTCCAATCCTCCTTAATGGCGCTGTAGCCAAGCAAGATCTTAGAGTCATAATAATCATACTCTTCCACTATCTTCTCAACCTGGCGCACCAAGATTTCAACTGATCTGTTAGGATCTTTAGGTTCGAAATCAACGAAGCACTGAAACACAACAGTTCCAATCCAAGAAGTATCAATAGATCGGTACAAGGGCAAGTAGAAAGCCTCATTGGTGGCAGCATCTGGAGCTAAGGAAGCCTCAAACCCAGTGGTGCATAGAGCTTCCCTTAGGCCCCTTATGAGATCCTTAAAGCAGTTAACAAACAATTTTTTGTTGCACAGGATTGTGGTGTAGTTAACATCGATTCCATCGATGTGGTACTCGTTGATCATGTGGTGGAGTGTGGTTGTGGCATTGAGAACCCAATCATCGGCACCACCAGCAGCAACTTTGAAGGGGTCATCTCCTCCGATGCTGACAAACACTTTGACTGGCAGATTCGAGGCAGCACAATTTAGCTTGAACTGCTCGATAAGGTGGGGAGTGACATTGTCTGTGTCCCACTTAGGTTCGAAGTTTCCTTTACCAGATTCTCCGGCATATGCCAGACACAGTTGGTACTCGGTAACATCAGTAAAGATGTCACACCTTGACATAAAGGAAGCATCATGATGGTATTCACGGATCACTTTATTGTTGGAGTCGCAGGTTTCTGCCATTATATTTTATATGGGCTGTTGCTACTGCTATTGCTATTGCTTTTCTTTTGTGGCTTTGGTTGGTGTGATTATATCGGACACCACTCCTTCCTCTTATATAGATGATTGGATCAAATTTTTAAATATCTGTTAAATCATACTACAATATTTCTAGTTAATTATTGTTTTATGTGTGTGAACATGTAACTAACCTTCTTTGGATAAACATTTTAATTAATCAAAGTCTTCTTAATTAAATCATCTGATTCAGGTCTTACTATATTAAATAAGAATAATAATAATCATTTCGAAAAATTAAAGAATAAGAAAATACATGGGATCCACAAGTTATGGATCGATGTTTATGAAGAAACAACTTTTAGCATATGCATGGGATCCAAAGTGACATATATGCCTTTGTTTTCACATTGCGCAAACAAAGTGACGTATGCCTTTGATTTTTATGTGAAACTAGACCTGCAGGTTGGTCAACTTTAATTTTTCTTTGGCTGAAAATTTGATGGTTCATAATGGCTTTATATATATATATTTTTATGTATCTTGGCTTTAAACTGAACCAACAAGTCAAATTAATCCTAACTAAATATAAATAAATAATAAAATTAAACATGTTTAATATAGGAAAAATTAAGAAATTTATATTAATAAAAAACAATTAAAATAAGGAGTATCAAGAGAAGTTTAACGAAATCTCAGTAAGTATTTGTATACTTTACTCTAAATTTTATTTCCAACCTTTAGCTAGCTGTTCGGTTTTGAAAAATATACAAATATACTGTTTTCTTTTTCTTCTTTCTCAATCTACATATGCTTGCATTATATATCCTTTTTAACTTGTTTTTTATTCTTACGATTTTTTGTTCTAGTTTGCAGCACAATAATTAATGGGTATAATTTGGGTTAATTATAGATAAACATATACATGGGTATAATTTGTACATCATGACATAATACTCTGCTGCTTTTATCTCTGATACTTCAACATCAAGATGTGTGTTTAGATTGATGTGTGAACTATTTGCCTGTGATTTATAGGCTTGGAAACTTATGCCTGTGATTCTTACATTGAAGGCTTGAATCACAAGATGTGTGCTTAGATTCATGTGTGAACTATTTGGTGCAGGTTGGACTCTGATTGCTCCTTTGTCCACTTGGTTCCAATGTTGTAATTAGAACAGCATTGTCCTTTGTCCACTAAATAGTTTTACTTTTACCTAATTACTTTTCTTTTTCTTTTCATTTAAAGCTGCGAGAGTACATTGATGATCCTGAATATTATATTAATATTCAAGTAAGTAGCTAGCAATTTACTGAAAATATATCAATTGGTATATGGTGAATGACATGAAATTCTATTGTAATTAATATTAAATTTTAATTTAATAATTAATATTTAAATGATAGATTAAATATAAATAATACTTAAACCTCTTATTTTTATTTAATCTATCATTTAAATATTATTTATTAAATAAATTTTATCATTAATATTAATTATAGTATTGATAATATTGTAATTATAAATATTGATTTATTGATTATTAGCAATATTGATAATATTAAAAATATAAAAAATGACCATTAATAAATCAATTTTTAATTACAGGTTATTAAATATTTAACATCATTTCTTAACTGAACACTGATGTGAAAAAACAATATTTTACATCGTTCACTAAGATAACACCGATGTAAAATGTTTAATTTCTACATCGTTTATTAACTGAGCACCGATGTGGAAAAACACTATTTTACATCGTTCACTAAGATAACATCGATGTAGAAGGTCTAATTTCTACATTGTTCCTTAACTGAGCACCAATGTGGAAATGCGCTATTTTACATCGTTCACTAAGATAACACCGATGTAGAAGGTCTAATGTCTACATCGGTGGTCAGGAAAGCACTGTTGTAGAAAACGTTGTCTTTCTACAACGGTGGTTTGGGGACCGATGTTGAAACTTCTAACTTTCAACAACATCCTATTCAACATCGGTTGATCACCGATGTAAAATGTGGTTTTCCACCGATGTGAAAACTATGTTTTCTAGTAGTATTTGTCTCATCAATAAAATATATTGTATCTCTTTGTGCTTCATTTGCTTTCGATTATTGTATATATGCATCAATAAATATATTATCAACTAAATTAATCATTTTTATTAATCTTAATGAATTAGGTAATTTGAATGACCATTCATGCTACTCAAATCCATCAACGTTGACTTGATTGGGTTTTGTTAAGATCGGTGACCCAACCCACGTTGAGCAAGTTTTTTAAATGTTTAATTGGTATGCTATTTAATATAATTTATATGTATTTTGTTATTATTTTTATATGCAGTAGACTCTTATTATTTATTAGTCGAGTCTTTAGACCAAAATGGATTTTAATGACTATGTACACTCAATTTTCTATTATAATTAGTTATATATATATATATATAATTAAAATTAAATAGACATAATTAAAATTAAGACAATATGTGTATAATATGCTAACTTTTGAAATAGAACCACATCTCTTATAAAAAAATTAAATTGAATAAAATAGATAATAAAAGTGTTAGCTCGACATAGGCATCAAACATAAGTTTATCTAAAATAGACAAAATGCATTCAAAATTAAACAAATATAGCAAGACTTTCAATTTACATATATATAATTATATTTTTAAAATCAATAAATAACAAACATATGCATGAGTGTATTGATGAGAGGGTAGGGTAAATTAGGCAAAAATTCACTAAAATTCATTTTTGGTAGAAGTCAAAGTTACTTGCTTCAACTCCACCATAATTTTTCATCAAAAGATTCAACTAAGATAATCAAACATGCAAAATTTTTGTCAAAAACAAATTTGACACACCTCACCATAATAAACCATGATTTTGAGGTCAATCCAAACACACTACACTGAGTTATAAATCCAAGAGTGTGTTTTCATCTACATGAAACATCACAATGCTAGTGATTATGTTGGATGGGGGTGAGGGGATAGGAGTCATTTTATTTAATGACTGAATTTTGAAATTGTCTAGTAGCATTAACGAAACACAAATGGATCCTCTGCAATGACATTAATTACTACTATGGATAATTCTAACTTTTTATGACAATTGACTTATATTATTTCCATACGAAAAAAAATCAACAATATAATTTGGAACATGACTAAAATAACGGGGATCAACAGGAGAATTTAGAGCTCAAGCAAGACAGTGAGTCACCGAGTTCACTTGTCTCCTGACAAAACAATCTCAAAAGTTTGGTAGATCATGTAGCATAGTCAGATAGTTTCATAAGATCTCACCATATTCTAATTTACCTAAGTGATAGTTATACACTCCATTCTCCACTTGAAGGCAATCAGATTCAATAATGATATCATCAATCCCAGATCTTTGAGCATTGTAAGGCTACCAACATGGCTAGGGCCTTCCTTTCATGAGACCCATTTGACCCTATTTAAGCTCCAAGGATGCAAATAAAAGGTAGATAATTGGTTGGGGGACTATTTAGGGTTTGAGGTTGCAGGTGCAAAGCTCTCCCTTACCCTCCATGGCTTTCCTACCATTTCTCATTATCTATTTTCTTCTTGTAGTTAGGTTTACCCATTTTATGGGTTGATGTAGTTGAATCCATCCAGATGTTTACATTTTGATTATTAATCTATGTTTATTTTTCATTATTGAGTGTTATCCTCTATGCATTAATGTTTGCTTTGGCTTGACCACCCTTTTCTTGATGTTGTGGTTTGAATTGTCAGTGGAAAATGTTTTTGAATTTAGAAATAAAGAGGAACACTTAATGTGTTTTGTGTCTAGAGATAGAACAAAGCTTGTCATTTGGGTGGATTAGTCAAGGGATTGATAGTTTGATCAAGGGACTTAGATTCTTTCCATCCGAGGGACCAGGGTTTGAGTATTTTTGTGAGTTGATGATTATAATTGGGCTTTGAACTAGATTAGTGACCTTTGTTAGCATGAGGAGGTGGTTTAGTGAAATCAACCCTAACTCTTTTTTTATTCATTGTTATTTTACTTCTTTTTATCGCACTCCAAGTGTTTTTAAAAGTTTCCCAAAAAGAGTTTCTTGTTCTTTTTCTCTTGAACTTTATGTTTATTTCATTTCTTGCTATTTATATTGTTACAATCAAATTCTAATTGTTGTTTCTGAAAGCCATAATTAATCAATATATCTATTTTTTCGAGTATTACGCAAGTCCGTGTGAATACAAGAATGGCAACAACAAAAGAGTGAAGGTTCGAGAGAATGAGAGGGTTCGAAAATGGGTTAGTGCCAGAGGTTTAGAAATATTAGAAAAAATTAAGTAACATCAGTTTTATCTAAAAATCAATGTTATATACTAATTTGACAAATCGGTTTTCAAAACCGATGTTAGCTAATTACTAACAACATCGGTTTTCAAAAAATCGATGCTAAAATTGTACTAGCAACATTAGTTTTCAAAAAACCGATGTTAAGTTTTTGGTAGTAACATTGGTTTTCGAAAATCGATGTTAAGAAGCTTCAGGTATTTACAAAAATGTCACCGCATATAATTTAACATCAATTTTTCTTGTAACCGATATTAAATTGGCGATGTTGAATGCATATTTTGTTATAGTGTGGGTTATCTTCAAAATCTAACCCTTTATGTACACATATTTATGGGTCATATGGTCCATGGACATTGCCTTTTTAATTAAGGGAATGTTAATATGAAATTACACGATAGTAAGTCCTTGATAATATTGATTGGATTATGTTAACATAAACTATATTCTTTAATCTTCACAAAAATGACAAGTATATATGTATTAAGAAAGTCGACGTCTATTCAGCCCTATAAAGGGATAAAGTCCACTCAGTCTTCAATATGATCGAAGGGTATTCGTCCATACAATACACATGCCCTCTAATCCTCAATTCATTAAGAGGACAAATTAGATTACTATTAGCCAATATCATACAAAGCATATTCTTTTCTCTAGTATTTTAGAGTGTGTTATGTATTAGCGGGTACTAATGACCATTTGGTCTTTTGTAGGACCAATCATTCATCAAAGGGTACTCGTCCATATGGTACCTTGCTCCCTAAGCCAATAAGTCCTTAAGAAAATGAAGAATCTTGATGTAATTGTCTTATGCCAAAAGGTTTTCATCCCTTCTTATGATTGTTGTACTCAAAGGTGCTTGATTTTCTCTAGATGTCTCACGTGTTGTATCTGGCGGCGTGTTAGGATGTGTTGCTTCATTTTGCAGGTATAATTATGATCGTTGTAAGTTTAGGACATGAAGCGACGCTTTTTTTCTAGACCATTGATCTCACATGATCCAATGTTTGGGAATAATTGCAATATTTGAGCCTTCATAGGCCCAAACTCTATGTATACCCCTTTCTCGTCCTTCTCCTTCCACACTTCATTTTCTCAAACTTCATCTTTCTTGTTTATGTAGCCAAGAAGCCAAGCACTCGTTTCTTTTTAGGATGTAGTTATTCGTTTACTCATTTACATTAATTACTTTTTCATCTATTTATTTCCTATTTTTCTATTTAATTAAATGTCAACTTTATCGTGAAGATTATTTAATTAAATGTCACATTTGATTTTCACACATGTTTTAAAATAATTTATAAGTGGTTGAGTAAGATACATGTTGTAAACCTCCTGATAAATGTCTTTGATTCCTACAAATAAAAAAGTCACAATTATTATTTTTATTTCCTTTCCAATAATTTTTTCAGAAATTTTTTATTTATTCTATGATTATAGTAATTACATGCTCAAATATGAACATTTGAGTGTTTAATTCTATTAATTTGTTTAAAAATTATAATAATAATAATTTTAATACTATTATCACAATTTTAACTTTATTAGTCTTTTACTTAGTGAATTTTATAATCTATGAAAATATTGTGCATGTGTATTTCTAGAAGTAGACGGGAAAGAATGTTTCTTAGAACAAATAGACACTTGTAACTTATAGGAAAAACTATATAGTATAAAAATAAAAAATAAAAATACACTCATATTTTTTTAAAATATTTATGAATAAAATCATAAAAAATATTTCATACATTTACAATATCGTCAAAATAAAAAAAAATCAAATTATGTTGTTTCTCCAATAATAATAGATAAATAAAAACACACACACTCATATATATATATATATATATACATACTAGTATTAGAGCCCGTGCAATGCACATGCAAACTGATCTATTGTAAATTATTACAAATTGTAATTATTATATGATTGAATTTAAAGAAAAACTAATTTTACATTGTATTGCTAGGTTACAGTTGAGACTACTAATCCTACATCAAAACATGCTTCTTCGATATTATTGTGTTACAGTGATATAGAATAACATTTCTTCTTTTAAACTTTATTTGTTTAAAAAGGGTGTTCCCAAGAGGACTGAGGAGATTGAGTTTGTTGATACTGCACATTTTCTTGAGCTTTCAACACCAGAAATGTTGCATGGACTATAGGTACCATGATCTTGTTGTTATTTCTTCTGATATTTAATATATTACCTTGAATTTAAGCTTCTTTGCACAAATTACATACAAATGCAATTGTTGTATTAACTTGTTTTACAAAATTTGTGCTTATACTCCAAAAATGCAAAATAACAATTCAATATGTGTAAAACTATTTTGAATAATTGAAGTACTAATACATGAGTAATATACTTTACCAATTGAAGACCAAAGTTAAGCTGATTGTTGAGGATGTATTTCATATTCCGCATTATGAAAATTGTATCTATAGTTGACATATTTCTGTCCGTAAATTAAGTATAAATTTTCTCATTGGCTTTAAATATAAATTTCATATTTTTACATAATTTACTGGGAGAAGAAGAGAAAAGAAAAACTCAACCTCATAATTTTACTTATAAATTCTAGACATTAATTTGACTTATACTTGATATTTTAAATAAAATAAAATATTCAATGAATTAGTTAAGTGAAAAGAAAATAAGCAAGAAATAAGTTAATTTTAGATGTTAATTTTATTTATACTTTTATGTTAAATAAAATCAGATATTCAATAAATTAGTTAAGTGATAAGATACTAAGCAAGAAAGAAAAATAATTATTTACACAATTCTCATTCATTATATTTTATTCATATTCTCTATAATAAATAACACAAAGTAATTAAAAAATTATTTAAGCTAAAAAACCATTTATATTATCATAATTTCATTGATTCAAATTTCTCTTAGTTATGGAATTATATATGTATTAAATAGGAAAAAATTTACTCCTCAGTAATTAAATATAGTTTTTTTGAATAACAATTCAATATGTGTAAAACTATTTTGAATAATTGAAGTACTAATACATGAGTAATATACTTTACCAATTGAAGACCAAAGTTAAGCTGATTGTTGAGGATGTATTTCATATTCCGCATTATGAAAATTGTATCTATAGTTGACATATTTCTGTCCGTAAATTAAGTATAAATTTTCTCATTGGCTTTAAATATAAATTTCATATTTTTACATAATTTACTGGGAGAAGAAGAG
This sequence comes from Glycine max, assembly GCF_000004515.6. NCBI lineage: Eukaryota > Viridiplantae > Streptophyta > Magnoliopsida > Fabales > Fabaceae > Glycine > Glycine max. The sequence continues at coordinate 2,644,105 of NC_016090.4, forward strand.
AAAAGAAAAACTCAACCTCATAATTTTACTTATAAATTCTAGACATTAATTCAATATACTTTACCTTGAATTTACTTGTTGTTATTTCTTCTGATATTTAATATATTACCTTGAATTTAAGCTTCTTTGCACAAATTACATACAAATGCAATTGTTGTATTAACTTGTTTTACAAAATTTGTGCTTATACTCCAAAAATGCAAAATAACAATTCAATATGTGTAAAACTATTTTGAATAATTGAAGTACTAATACATGAGTAATATACTTTACCAATTGAAGACCAAAGTTAAGCTGATTGTTGAGGATGTATTTCATATTCCGCATTATGAAAATTGTATCTATAGTTGACATATTTCTGTCCGTAAATTAAGTATAAATTTTCTCATTGGCTTTAAATATAAATTTCATATTTTTACATAATTTACTGGGAGAAGAAGAGAAAAGAAAAACTCAACCTCATAATTTTACTTATAAATTCTAGACATTAATTTGACTTATACTTGATATTTTAAATAAAATAAAATATTCAATGAATTAGTTAAGTGAAAAGAAAATAAGCAAGAAATAAACCAAACAAATATTTCCATTAATCTCATTAGTTATATTTTATTCATATTCTTCCGTAAAAAAATATTTTATTTGTATTCTCCACATTAAGTAAAACAAAGTATTAAAAAAAATAGTTAAGTTAAAAAAACCTTATATGAGTAAGAATATAATAAATAAGAAATACATCATTTGCCTATAATTTGATTTTAGCTACTAATTTTATTTATACTTTCTATGTTAAATAAAATCAGATATTCAATAAATTAGTTAAGTGATAAGATAGTAAGCAAGAAAGAAAAAAAATTATTTACACAATTCTCATTCATTATATTTTATTCATATTCTCTATAATAAATAACACAATGTATTCAACAAATTAGTTAAGCTAAAAAAAAAAATTTATAGTATCATAATTTAATTGATTCAAATTTCTTAGTTTTGTAATTAAATAGAAAAAAATTTACTCCTCGGTAATTAAATATAGTTTTTTTCTTTAAAAAAATATTTTTCTTCTTTTTTATTTTATATATAATTTCTATCTTTGACAAAAAATTTATTCTCATATATTAAGTAATGATATTCTTACTTGCTTTTAAGAATCATCTTTATATTTTATATTTATTTTTTATCTTTAGTAAAAAAGTTACTCCCCTTAAATTAAATATAAATTTTTTTATTTGGTTTTAAAATGATCATCTTTATATTAGGATAGTATTTGAGTTCAAAAATAATTTCTGATCAGACTTTATTTACCCTCAGTTGAACTCCAGATTAGTCAAGACTCATTTCCTCTTATGAATTGGAGGATTAATACCAGAAAAAAGTTAAATTAATACTTTATATTTGAATATATAATTTCTAACTTTAGTTGAAATATTCCTTTCAGTAAATTAAGTATAGATTTTCTTACTTGCTTTTAAAATAAATTTAATATTTTTTTTTTATTTTATATGTTATTTCTATCTTTAAGAAAAAATTTCATCTCGACAAATTAAGTATAAATTTTGTTACTTGTCATCTTAAAAATATCATTTTCATATTTTTTAAATAATTCACCGGGAGAAGAAGAGGAAAGAAAAATCTCACCTCATAATTTTACATATAAATTTTAGACATTAAGTTGTAGTTATACTTGGTATTTTAAATAAAATATAATATTCATTGAATTAGTTAAGTGAAAAGACAATAAGAAGGAAATAAACCAAAAAAACATTTGCATTAATCTCAGTAGCTATATTTTATTCTTATTCTACCTGAAACATCACAATGCTAGTGATTATGTTGGATGGAGGTGAGGGGGTAGGAGTCAGTTTTATTTAATGAATGAATTTTGAAATTCTCTAGTAACAGTAGTGAAACACAAATGGATCCTCTGCAATGATGTTAATTACTACTATAGATAATTGTAACTTTTTATTATATTCTAATTTTTATGACAACTGACTTATATTATTTCAATACGAAAAAAATCAGCAATACAATTTGGAACATGTCTAAAATAATGGGGATCAACTTGAGAATTCAGAGCTCGATCAAGAGAGTGAGTCACCGAGTTCGCTTGTCTCCCTACAAAACAAACCCAAAAGTTTTGTAAATCACGTAGCATAATACGACAGTTCGATAAGATCACACCATATTTCGATTTATCTGAGCGACAGTTATATACTTCATTCTCCACTTGAAGGCAATCAGATTCAATAATGATATCATCAATCTCCAAATCTTTGAGCCATTGTAAGGCTACCAACATGGCTAGGGCCTTCCTTTCATGAATCAACAGTTTAAACGGGGAAGTGTGAGATAAAGCCATGACAAATTGACCTCTATCATCCCTGATAAACACAACCAACTTAAAAGAATTTTCCTCTTTGACAAAAGCAACACCAATATTGCATTTTAAAGTCCCTAGAGGAGGAGGTTCCCACCTTACTACCATCAGATTTGCAGTGGGTCTTAAGTATGCCTTCTCAATCACTCGAACTTTTCTCCAATTGTCAAAAAACTCCTAAGCTTGATGTACCTTAGGCTCAGCGCGCAATCACTTACAACAATTCTACTTTACATATAGGCTTCGTGCGACATGCTAGGCTAAGTGTGCAGACAATTATGCAGAAACAACAGTGCAATGCATTTGACCCTATTTAATCTATGTTTATTGTTCATTATAAAAACCGTCTTTGATCCCAAAGGTCATTTTTAATTATTTTATTTATTTTCTCTTTCATTAATTCACAACAACAACACGATGAACCTAAAGCTAAAAAGCTTCGAGAAATGGGATGCTCCTGAGGAGAACGGCAGAGAAGGATGCAGTTCTTTTCGGAGAAAGAAAATCAAGAAACACACCCTGGAGAAGGGAACGCTCTAGAGAAGAACCCTCACTGTGTCGCCATGGTGTTGCCAGAGAAGGACGTAGGGGGCCGTCAATTTCTTTTGCCGTTGTGGTATTGTCAGAGAAGAAGCCTGTCGAGGACGTGCGACACAGAGTGAAGAAGACCATGAAGCGGTAACCTCACTCACTCTCTCTCTCTCTCTCTCTCTCTCTCTCTCTCTCTCTATTTTCCAAGTTTTCACTTCCACTTAGGGTTAGGTTTCTCTCTCTCTTCAATTCTTTAGGTTTTTCTTTCTGTTTCTTCCTTTTCATTCAATTTTTAGGGGTTGTGTAACTGTAATTGCAGAAAATTGGTTCACGATGGGCATTAGTATTATGTGATGGTAAAAAAATGTGTGACACGGAATGGTGTTTGTGCCATAGCTTTTATGTGGCAGTCATAATCTGACCTTGTGAGTGTATTGCAGTGAGCTTTATATTAAAGCATCTTCAAAAGGACGACCCTCTACAATCAGGGAGGTTAAAGCTTTGAACATTGGTCAACTTGTAAGAATTTCTGGTATTGTTTGGGTTTCGACTTTCAGGACATGACTTGTATCAAATAATTTTTTTTTGCTCTATATATTGTTTAATCCATGATTTGTGATAATTTTCTTAATGTACTTCCATTTAAACTTCAGATTTGAGTATCATTGTTATCAGTTTCATACTCCTTTGTATGAAAATTACTAATCTTTTATTAAAGACAAAAAGTTCAAGCTTCATAATTATATCAATCTGTTAATTCTGTACAAGTTCTATAAGGCTACATCTATATGGAATTCCAATTAGTTGATGGTAATGATGATATGGGAGTTTCTGGGGATGTGGGTTTGAGTACGTATGAAGTTCAGATGCATCAAGAAACATATGAAGGTGTGCTATTCTAATCATTTAAATTTTTATATGGAATTCTGAATGAATAAAAAAATTAGGCATGTCATGTATAAAGCTTTGCATCCTGTTTATGACTTTATGTTGTGGGCACTATTCATTTGTTTAATGTTTGTTTTGCATCCACACTGTCTCTCTGGCTTATTCATATAATTGATTTTGTAATTTGTGCCTGCAGAATTTCAGCAGGAAGTGACAGAATTTCAGGTTCAATTCATGTTCTCTACATAGTTCTGTCATGCTTATTGTTGTCAAATTGTTCTGATTATAATTTTGTATAGTATGGGCATTTGATACAGAGACAGAGTGCTGGTCACTCATGGAGACTCAGTGATAGAAATTGCTCTTGTGCATTGTTACTATTTTGATATTATATTACATATTTTTGTTCCATCATGCTATTATTGATTAATTAAAATGTAAAAAAATAAAATAAAAGAACCATTATTACATGCTGAATGGTGAATTCTACTTAAAGTTTTTTTTCCATTACTATCTGTTGTTTATATATGTCCAGTGATTTTTTCCATTACGTGTTTGCTTGATTCTATGTTCCTTTTCCCGTTATATATCCTTTCAAATGGTAGGAATATAGTGCTGAATTGGGAGATACCAAAAAAGTGTACGATGTACTTTACTTGTCTTTTTATTTTTTTATTTTTTAATACTATTCTTTAAATTTAGTTAATCTCAATGTGTCCCGTTATTAATTCCTAAAATATTTTGTATCTATAAAGTTGAAGTTTGTAAATTTATATTTTAACATATATCAAATTAATAGCTCTCATGAGTAAATGCAGGTTTGTCGGAAATTGTAGCTTCTTTATCTTTGAGAAAATGCAGGTATGTTGGAAATTGTAGCTCTCATGCTCACAGAGGAAGTGTCTCCCAGTGAACAACCTGATCTTTTTCTTCAATTAGCTTTAACTTCAACATTCTTTGCTGGGATCTTTCAAGCCGCTCTTGGAATTCTAAGGTAATTAATTCCTTATTAGCATTTCCATTTTTAGTTAAACTATATACTTAGCCTCTATAGTTATTTTAATTTTAAGTTTTAGTCTAGATACTAGAAAATGATAAGTTTTAGTCTTTACATATATATTTTTGTTTACCAAGTTTTGGTCCTAGTAACTAATATCAGACTAGAAAATTGAAAGACTTTACACATTTATTTTTACCTAAGTTTGGTCCCTCTCACTAACATGAATTTTTTTGCAGTATAAAACTGCTCCAAGAACTTTCCACCACTGATAAACTGGAAAAAAAATTGTACAGAGGCTAAATCTTACCGTTACTGTATGATAATTTGTTTAAACTTATTTCTTGAGAAAAACATTTCTTTAATAAAATAAACAGTTTTTTTTTTTTTTACTTTTTCAGTATGTTTGCTGAATCTGTTTTTGCATAAAAAGTAAATTTTTAATTTTAAATAATCTGACTCTTATGCATAGAGACTAAGAAACTTAAAATTGAGACAACCATAGAAATTAAATGAATAGTTTAAGAGGTTAACCTTCAATTTTTCATTTGGAAAATGACAAAAGAAAAAGGGTCTCAAGTGAAATATAAGGTAAAGTCTCAAATGATTGCAGGCTAGGATTTATCATTGATTTTCTATCAAAGGCAATCCTTATTGGATTCATGGTTGGATCAGCTGTAATTGTAGCTTTGCAACAGCTCAAGGGCCTTCATGGAATCAAACATTTCACCAAAAAGATGCAACAGCTCAAGGACTAACATTGCAGTAAGATACTGCTTTAGCTATAAATAATGGAATTCTGGTTATAGCTCTTGAAATTAATAAAATTCTGCTCTTGCTTGTTAAGATAATTCACAATAAATTAACTCCAGTTAATCTTAACCAGATTTGTTGAGGATCGGCTAGCTACCTTAAAAAATGTCAACAAAGAGCCTGAGTTAGACCAATGGAATTTGTATCTAGGTAGTTCTCTGTACCTGTTTATGATTTCTGCACCATCCCTCATTTTGTCCTGGTTAATAACTAAACAGTTTTATAACTAAACATTCTCTCATAAGTTGAAAATTTTGAAAACTAAATACTGTTAAAATATGGTCTATGAAGGGTGATATATTTAGTTTTATGGTTGTTGGACTGATGTTATCTGACTATGATTTATTTTACTGTTTATGTATTTTGCTAACTCTGTCCAATATACCAATTAGAGTGATAACATGGACGCTACTAGTAACTAAACACAGGGAAGCTTAGTTATAATTATTATTTGTTTTTAAAATATTACTACAACATTATATAGCTGCTTATAAATTCACTCCACTCTATTTTTTAACAATAAATATTGGTAGTTACTTTCTCTCTAGGTCATACAGAGATAAAAACAAAGAATAGTTGATACGAGAGTATTTGTCAAAACAAATTTACAAGTTAGTTGAAAATTAAACTTATAAATTAGTTGAAACTCATAAGAGCTGAAATAATAAAAATTTATAAGCTAGCTAGTTGATTGAATAAAAATATTTAATAATATTAGCCAATAAGCTAGTTAATAAATATAAAATGACATAAATATTTAGATTTAATTACTTGATATAAAGAGAGATATAAAATAAATTAACAAAGATAAAAATAAAAATAAATAACCAGTTGCTTATAATAAGAATAGGGGATCGAATAGAGTAAGATAAGAATACTGATAAATTATTTTTGAACAATAAATTGTTCACATATCACTACTCCTTTTATAAATTTCACCATTCAAAATAATTATATTGTTTGGCCTTGAGTTATTCCAACCTCAACAAGATTACATGAAGAAGAGAACGAAAATGCTTGGCAACAACACCACCAAAAAAATGCTGATGCAAGTGCTCCTTGTTCACAAATCAAAAGTAGTATATATAATTCATAGTTTTATTATCCCTTTCTTATCTCTAATTTCTTGTTCGTCTATTTAGTTCTTTAGTATTTAAGCCATCTTACAGGCTTTAATAATGTATTTATTTTTATCTACTTTCATAATGTATTAATTTTTAATTGCAACATAAACTTTGAGGTTCACAAATCGACTATGCTCTATTTAGTGTCCACCATTCAACACTTATGTCGTTTAGCATTCACTTATTCTTCTGATCATTTGTTTATGCCCTTGAAATCACATGTGCGCCTATAGAGAAATGAGTACGCTGCTTCCAACCTCAACAAGAGTACATGATACAGAGAACCAAAATGCTTCTCAACAACACCGAAGAGATGCAGGCACTCTCTTTGTCCTCAAATCTAAAGGTAGTAATCATTCATACATATAGTTTTCCATTCATACATATATGGATTCCAATCACAATTTGAATTTTAAGAGACATAAATTTTCATTGACTGGTGTGGAATATTTGGTTTGTTTTGTTTTAGGTGAAGGATTATATTGCAACCCCTGAACCGAATGGCTACCAGAGTCTTCAGACCACTGTGATTCCATTTTTGTATGAGAATGTTTAGGCTAGAAGTCTAGGTATGCTTTTTATAGCTGCAGTAGTTTGAATTGGTTAGGCTTATTTGTATTGACAACGTATTCTTGAGTATGCAAATTAATTTTTAAATTTTTTCTCAATTATTGTTGTCCAATTTATTAGCATAATTTTTATTTATTTTAATATACAAAGTTTCTCATGCCTGCTCTGTGCAAGTTTGAAGTTGAGCTAGTTTCATTTTTGGGGATGTAAAGGCTCCATACAGCAAAAAAAAACAAATTGCATTTCTACATCAGTTCTGACATGATCGATGTAGAAATGTTTAACATTCTACATCAATCTTGTAGTTGTGACCGTCGTTGAATGCTGAGAAGGTCTCATATAATCGATGTAGATTGTCTTTTTTCTAGTAGTGATGAATGCTTGCTTTGACTTGATCACCCTTTTCTTGATGTTGTGTTTTGAATTGTCAATGGAAAATGCTTTTGAACATAGAAATAAAGAGGAACACCTAATGGGTTTTCTGTCTAGAGATAAAACAAATCTTGTTAGTCATCTTTTAACTCTTGTTCTTTATGCAAGTCACTTAGGTAGATTAGTCAAGGGATTGATATTTTGGTCAAGGGACTTAGATTCTTTCATCTGAGGGATTGAGGTTTGAGCATTGAACTAGATTAGTGACTTGTGAATTGATTATTATGATTGGGCATTGAACTAGATTAGTGACCTATGTAGCATAAGGAGGTGGTTTAGGGAAGTTAGCCCTAACTCTTTTATTCTTTGTTATTTTACTTCTTTTTATCGTACTCCAAGTGTTTGTAAAAATTACCGAAAAAAGATTTTCTTATTCCTTTGCTCTTGAATTTTATGATTGTTTCATTTCTTGCTATTTATATTGTTACAATCAAATTATAATTGCTGTTTCTGGAAGCCATAGTTAGTGAATATTGGTTTTTTTAGTATTACGCGAGTCCCTAAGAATATGAGAGTGACAACAACGAAAGAGTAAAAGTTGGAGATAATGAGAGTGTTTCAAAGTGAGTCAGCGCCAAAAATTTAGAAATATTAAAAATGAACTAAAATCAGTTTAAAACTGATGTTAAGTAATTACTAACAACATTAACATTTGGGAAATATTTATAGAACATAATAGATAATAGATATGTAAAATATAAAATCAAAATAAGCGTGATTAGTGATATTATTCACCCGTGTTTTAGCCCATATGTTTACAAATTGCATGAGTTTGCTCAATTTCATAAATAATACTATACTTTTTTATATCTCTTTTTTTTTGTGATTAGTAACAAAAGATAAAAAGCCACCATATATTAACATTCTTAAAGATAATTGAATAAATGAATATTGAGAGTTTTTTTAAACTCTTCATATCGTATCCCGTGTATTCTTCTTCAATCATTTTCACTTTCACAATTTAATTAAGTACCAGGCAATAACAACTGGGAAAAAAAAACTAACAAACGTGATCTCCATTCCCATGTTTATGTTTATCTCAAATTCAAATTATACCCATTACTTGCTTTAAGCATAAATTTCATATTTTTAATTCTATATGTTGTTTCTATCTTTAAGAAAAATGTTTATATCCACAAATTAAGTATAGATTTATTACTTGTCTTAAAAATATCATTTTCATATTTTTACATAATTTACTAGGAGAAGAAGAGAAAAGAAAAACTCCACCTCATAATTTTACATATAAATTCTAGATATTAATTTGACTTATACATGGCATTTTAAATAAAATAAAATATTCAATGAATTAGTTAAGTGAAAAGAAAATAAGCAAGAAATAAACCAAAAAAACATTTCCATTAATCTCATTAGTTATATTTTATTCTCATTCTTCTGTAAAAAAAAAAATATTTTATCTGTATTCTCCATATTAAGTAAAACAAAGTATTCAAAAAAATTAGTTAAGTAAAAAAAAAACTTATACGAGTAAGAAGATAATAAATAAGAAATACATCATTTGCCTATAATTTCATTTTAGATATTAATTTTATTTATACTTTCTATGTTAAATAAAATCAGATATTCAATAAATTAGTTAGGTCATAAGATAATAGCCAAGAAAGAAAAAAAATTATTTACACAATTCTAATTCATTATATTTTATTCATATTCTCTATAATAAATAACACAAAGTATTCAAAAAACTAGTTAAGCTAAAAGAAAAAATGAAAAAACATTTATAGTATCATAATTTCATTGATTCAAATTTCTCTTAGTTTTGTAATTAAATATGTATTAAATAGGAAAAAATTTACTCCTTGGTAATTAAATATAGTTTTTTATTTTCTTTTAAAAAATCACTTTCTTCTTTTTTATTTTATATATAATTTCTATCTTTGGCAATAATCTTTAGTAAAAAAGTTACTCCCCTTAAATTAAGTATAAATTTTGTTATTTGATTTTGAAATAATCATCTTTAGGATAATATTTCATTTCAACGGAAATAATTTTCGATTAGACTTTTTTTACCCTCAATTGAACTCCAGATTAGTCAAAACTTATTTTTCTCTAATGAATTGGAAGGTTAAGACCAGAAAAAAGTCACATTAATATTTTATATTTGAATATATAATTTCTAACTTTAGTTGAAACCGGTAAATTAACTATAGATTTTCTTACTTTCTTTAAAAATAAATTTAATATTTTATTTTATTTTATATGTTATTTCTATCTTTAAGAAAAATGTTCATCTCGACAAATTAAGTATAAATTTTGTTACCAGTCTTCTTAAAAATATCATTTTCATATTTTTTACATAATTCATTGAGAGAAGAAGAGAAAAGAAAAATCTCACCTCATAATTTTACATATAAATTTTAGACATTAAGTTGTACTTATACTTGGTATTCTAAATAAAATAAAATATTCAATCAATTAGTTAACTGAAACATCACAATGCTAGTGATTATGTTGGATGGAGGTGACGGGGTAGGAGTCATTTTATTTAATGACTGAATTTTGAAATTTTCTAGTAGCAGTAGTGAAACACAAATGGATCCTCTACATTAACGTTAATTAATACTATAGATAATTGCAACTTTTTATTATATTATATTTTTTATATTATTTCCATACGAAAAAAATCAGCAATACAATTTGGAACATTACTAAAATTACGGGGATCAACTTGAGAATTCAGAGCTCGATCAAGAGACTGAGTCACCGAGTTTGCTTGTCTCCCTACAAAACAAACACAAAAGTTTGGTAAATCAAGTAGCATAGTACAATAGTTGGATAAGATCGCAACATATTTTGATTTATCTTAGCGATATTTATATACTTCATTCTCCACTTGAAGGCAATCGGATTCAATAATGATATAAGAAATCTCCAGATCTTTGAGCCATTGTAAGGCTACCAACATGGCTAGGAGCTTCCTTTCGTGAATGAACAGTTTAAACAGGAAACTGTGATCGAGATAAAGTCATGACAAATTGACCTCTATCCTCCCTGATAAAACAACGAACTTAGAAGAGTTTTCCTCTTCGACAAAAGTAGCGCCAATATTGCATTTTAAAGTCCCTAGAGGAGGAGGTTCCCACCTTACTACCATCAAATTTGCAGTGGGTCTTAAGTATATCTTCTCAATCACTCGGGCTTTTCTGCAATTTTCAAAAAGCTCCTGAGCTTGATGTACCTCATGCTCAGTGTGCAATCACTTACAATAATTTTATTCTACATACAGGCTTAGTGCGACATACTAGGCTAAGTGTTATGGCAATTATGCAGAAACATGCAATGCATTTGACCCTATTTAATCTATGTTTAATGTTCATTATTAAGTTTTCTCCTCTATGCATTAATGCTTGCTTTGGCTTGATCACCCTTTTCTTGATGTTGTATTTTGAAATGTCAATGGAAAATGCTTTTGAATTTAGAAATAAAGAGGAACACCTAATGGGTTTGGTGTCTAGACATAGAATAAATCTTGTTAGTCATCTTTTAACTCTTGTTCTTTATGCGAGTCACTTAAGTAGATTAGTCAAGAGATTGATAGTTTGGTCAAGGGGCTTAGATTCTTTCATTTGAGGGATTGGGGTTTGAGTATTTTTGTGAGTTGATGATTATAATTGGACATTGAACTAGATTAGTGATCTATGTTAGCATGAGGAGGTGGTTTAGTGAAGTCAACCCTAACTCTTTTATTCTTTGTTATTTTACTTCTTTTTATCGTACTCCAAGTGTTCATAAAAATTACCCGAAAAGATTTTCTTGTTCTTTTGCTCTTAAATTTTATGATTGTTTCATTTCTTGCTAATTATATTGCTACAATTAAATTATAATTGTTGTTTCTGAAAGCCATAGTTACTGAATATTGTTATTTTTTCAAGTATTACACGAGCCCCTAAGAATACGAGAGTGACAACCACCAAAGAGTGAAAGTTCAAGATAATGAGAGAGTTTCAAAGTGAATCAGCTCTGGAGGTTTAGAAATATTATAAAAGAACTAACATAAGTTTTATTTAAAAATTGATGTTATCTACTTATTTGACAAATCAGTTTTTAAAAACCAATGGTAACTAATCAATGACAACATCAATTTTTTGAAAATATTTATAGAACATAATAGATAATAGATATGTAAAATATAAAATTGAAATAATCATGATTAGTGATGTTATTCACCCACGTTTTAGCCCATATGTTTACAAATTGTATGAGTTCGCTCAATTTCATAAATAATACTATACTTTTTGATATCTTTTTTTTTTGTGATTAGTAGCAAAAGATAAAAAGTCACCATATATTAACGTTCTTAAAAATAATTGAATAAATGAATATTGAGAGTTTCTTTAAACTCTTCATATCATATTCCGTGTATTCTTTTCCAATCATTCTCACTTTCATAATTTAATTAAGTAACACGCAATAACAACTGGGGAAAAAAATTAACAAACATGATCCCATTCCCATGTTTATGTGTGCAACAAACTAGACCAATAAAGTCATAAGAATAAAAAAAGGATTTATAATGCAAACAGATCTAAGATTGATGAAGGGAAAAAGAACCCGGTGTATATTTGTATAATTTTCAAAACCGACTATGTATCCCCTGCATCTCCTCTACAAACAAATGCTGGCCATGTCTTGTACAAATTAATGCTCAACACGTAGCCGTGCATGATGCATCCACTAATTAACTTTGAAGAAGAAAAAATGGCGATCAAATAATTCCTGCGAATTAAAGAATTGTGACTGACTCTAACATTTTTGACTATGATAAAAAAAAAAAAAACTTCTTTAAGTGGAAAGTTTTATAATGGGAGGTGAGAACTAATTAACTTTGTGTTTTATGTAAACTAGCAAGTATTTCTTAGAATGTACAAGCTTATATATAAATATATGTGAACTATAAATTATATCAGGAAATAAATATCTAATGTGTGTTACTCATCATTTCTAAGAATATTAGTCATTACATTTAAAGAAAAAAATGTGAAATATAAAAAATATAAATGTAAAAAATATCTAGACATTATTTTATGTTAATATATAAAAATAGAAATTATAATATAAACATGAAAACATTTTAATTTTTGAAAAACATAAAAAAATAATTAATGTAATATTATTATAATGAGGACTTGCAAATTAGTATTTTATGATACTTATTGCTTCACATATTAACTTAATTAAACAAAAGAAATTTTGTTTGCATAACTAATTTGTTCTTCTCTTGATAAACAAACAAAAATTGTTACTCCCTTCACACTAAAAAAATTTATCTTCTTAAGTTATTTTACAAACACAAAAATTAATAAATAGAAAAAAAGAATAACAATTTATAAAATTAACCTTATATCATCTTTATTTATTTATAGATTTTATTGTTCATTATTAATGTTATAAGAGATATAATTAAGTGGAAAAAAGAAAAAAAAAGTTATTTTGAGATTTCATTTTTTATATTTACACGATAATTATAATAAGACAAAAAAATATCATGAAATGGAAACTACATTTATGATATAAGGGATTGACATAATTAATTATTTGTTACACATTTGCCCTTATTTAACATAACTTAGATAATTGTATATGGATTATTCCACAACTACTCTCATCATAAATATCAAATGATGATATTTTAGGTTCAATATATAGTTTGTAAGTACTATTAATTATTTCTTAAACATTGTATATGAACTTTGAAAATCCATAGTTTAGGTCTGGAGAAAAAAATCAATATATTTTGGATTCAAATGCAAAAGTGACTTAAATAAGCATAATGTGTTCTAATTTATTGAAAACTATAAAATCAAAAAGAGATAATTATTAAATACCATGTGAGATTCATAAAAGTTTTCTAATTTTAGTAAATTTCAATCGAAAAGAGAAATTATGTTAAAAAATGATCAAGATCACATTATCCTTTATGGAAAGTAATCATGTTAGAGATGTAGGAAGTTGATTATAATTATGACGAGTTATTTTTCTTCATATATTATAATTACAATTTATCTCAAAAATCAAAATCATTCTCTTTGATAAATAGTTGTTGAAATCACCTATTTAATATATAGTTATACGTAACCACACATAGTTTGGTAAAAAAAATCTTATATTAAAAAAAATAATAAAGTGTTAATTGTTTATTATTTAGTTTAAAAAGTTTAAGATATTGATTTATTTAAAACTAGATACATTTTTACCAATTTATTTTGAGAAAAAAATTGCTAGAAGGAACACTTTCGTTCATTTAATTTTGTAAAATTAATCCACATCAAAAGAACAACTAATAAATTCGCTTCCACTACGCGTGTATCAGTTGGATATTAGTTCTTCTTCTTCTTCTTCTTCTTTTTTTTTTACAAGATATTGTGGCCATATTTTGTTCTAGTTTCTAGTTGTGTTTTTGGTAGACTTTTTGTTCTCTAATATTTATATCTCCTACTGATATAAATATATAGTAACCAATGTCCTACTGGCTTCATATATTTCTGTATAGGGTATCTTTGGTACCTTTCTATAAATACAATATCTTTCCTCAGCCGACAAAAAAAAAAAAACTAAAAAAAATGCAAGTCAATGATTTAGTAAAAATAAAATAAAATTTGAAGTTTTCGATACACACTATTTGGTATATGTTTTAGTTGTTTTTTCATAAAAGAAAACGTTTCTGTAAGGGTGTCAATAATTGATAGTAATTTAATTAAAATAAGTGAAAAAATTTAATAGTGCATAAAAGGTGGCGAATAGAATGCAAGTTTCTATATGTCAACAAGTTTATCAATGGAAAATCCCATGAATTTATCCGGTTGTAATAAAAAATAAAATATATATTTGCACTCTTGAAATATTTTAAAATGCTAGTTTTAATTCTTAATTAATATATTTTTAACTTCTACATTTATAAAAAAAAGTGATGTGATTTTAGTCACCGGGCCGGAGAGACTAGAAACATATGTTTTTGTAAAAATATAGGGATTAAAAACTTATTTTCAAATATTTTTAAAAAATAAAAATACATTTTTATCAAAAAATCACTTGGATAGGATTGGATGATTTTAAAAATTAAATAAAATAGATAACAATCTGTCTATTCTCATTTTCAAATTTTATGGATTATCCAATTAACACTGTAGAATAAAACCAGTTAAACATAATTTTTTAATATTTCAAGTTCCTTTAAATTTATTAAAAAAATATTTTTTCATATATTAATTTTTAGTACTTATTCATAGGAGTGTCTATAGAATCCAATAACTCATGCACTGGAATTGACCAAAACCCTTTAATATAAATTTTGTTGTTATTTCGGTAAAAGCCAAAACTATATTTCAAATAAATAAGAAAGTGTTAATAACCGTTATTTAATTTTAAAAAATTTGTAGGTATTAATTTGATAAAATAAAAAAATATTTCTTAAATGTTAGTTTTAGAAAGAATAGTCTAAACGAACACTTTCATTCTTTAGTCATATGGATTAATTCACCTTAATGACAACTCACAAATTTATTCTCTGGATTTCATACACAAATTAAGCTCCAAAAGAAAAAAAATCTTTATGACAATGATAATTGATATGCCGAACTAGAACGATTAATTAGTGTTATTGACCTAAGTTTTAGCCCATGTTTGCAAATTGTATGAGTTTGCTGAATTTCATAAATAATATTATAGTTCTTTATATCTCTTATTGTTGTGATTAGTAACAAAAGATAAAAAGCTATATATTAATGTTCTTCAAAATAAATTGAATAAGTGGATATTGAAAATTTCTTTAAACTCTTGGCATCATATTCTGTGTATTTTTTCTCAATCATTCGCACTTTTACAATTTAAGTACCACAAAAAAAATTGAGGAAAAAAAAAACTTGACCCATGCATATGTTTATCTTTAATTAACCCAAATTATACCCATTAATTATTGTGCTGCAAACTAGACCAAAAAATCTTAAGAATAAAAAAAAGTTAAAAAGGATATATAATGCAAGCATATGTAAATTGAGAAAGAAGAAAAAGAAAACAGTGTATTTGTATATTTTTCAAAACCGAACAGCTAGCTAAAGGTTGGAAATAAAATTTAGAGTAAAGTATACAAATACTTACTGAGATTTTGTTAAATTTCTCTTGATACTCCTTATTTTATTTGTTTTTTAAAAAAAATATAAATTTCTTAATTTTTCCTATATTAAACATGTTTAATTTTATTATTTATTTATATTTAGTTAGGATTAATTTGACTTGTAGGTTCAGTTTAAAGCCAAGATACATAAAAAATATATATATATAAAGCCATTATGAACCATCAAATTTTCTGCCAAAGAAAAATTAAAGTTGACCAAAGAAAAATTAAAGTTGACCAACCTGCAGTCCAATTTGCCTCGTACCTCTAGAAATAATTGCACCAATTGTCTCTATGCATTTTATTTAAGTATGCAACAAAGGCATATGTCACTTTGTTTGCGCAATGTGAAAACAAAGGCATATATGTCACTTTGGATCCCATGTATATGCTAAAAGTTGTTTCTTCATAACATCGATCCATAACTTGTGGATCCCATGTATTTTCTTATTCTTTAATTTCTGGAATTGATTATTATTATTCTTATTTAATATAGTAAGACCCGAATCAGATGATTTAATTAAGAAGACTTTCATTAATTAAAATGTTTATCCAAAGAAGGTTAGTTACATGTTCACACACATAAAACAATAATTAACTAGAAATATTGTAGTATGAATTAACAGATATTTAAAAATTTGATCCAATCATCTATATAAGAGGAAGGAGTGGTGTCCGATATAATCACACCAACCAAAGCCACAAAAGAAAAGCAATAGCAATAGCAGTAGCAACAGCCCATATAAAATATAATGGCAGAAACCTGCGACTCCAACAATAAAGTGATCCGTGAATACCATCATGATGCTTCCTTTATGTCAAGGTGTGACATCTTTACTGATGTTACCGAGTACCAACCGTGTCTGGCATATGCCGGAGAATCTGGTAAAGGAAACTTCGAACCTAAGTGGGACACAGACAATGTCACTCCCCACCTTATCGAGCAGTTCAAGCTAAATTGTGCTGCCTCGAATCTGCCAGTCAAAGTGTTTGTCAGCATCGGAGGAGATGACCCCTTCAAAGTTGCTGCTGGTGGTGCCGATGATTGGGTTCTCAATGCCACAACCACACTCCACCACATGATCAACGAGTACCACATCGATGGAATCGATGTTAACTACACCACAATCCTGTGCAACCAAAAATTGTTTGTTAACTGCTTTAAGGATCTCATAAGGGGTCTAAGGGAAGCTCTATGCACCACTGGGTTTGTGGCTTCCTTAGCTCCAGATGCTGCCACTTATGTTGTGTTTCAGTGCTTCGTTGATTTTGAACCTCGAGATCCTAACAGACCAGTTAAAAGCTTGGTGCAGCATACTTACCAAAACTAAATATGAATAATTTTTTTCACAAAGATCAAAATTTAAAGAAAATACAAACTTACAAAAATAAAAATGTATTTAAGTCATTTAATATGATGATTGAAATATTTATCATTCAATATTGAGATTTTAGTTAATTGAATTTAAAAGAGATTTAATTGATATGAATTTAAAATTAAAGTATGAAAATTAAAATTTATCAACTATTATTTATCAATAATCAATGATAATGAGTTAAAATCATGATTTAGACATTCTTAAATCATCTTTACATGTCAAATAACAGAAAAAATATTTTTTAAGAAAATATTGTTTATATTCTTTGAATGAAAATTGATTTTGAGGGTGTAATAACCAAAATGGATTTTAATGTCTATGTACACTCAATTTTCTATTATAATTAGTTATATATATATATATATATATATATATATATATATATATAATTAAAATTAAATGGACATAATTAAAATTAAGATGATATATGTATAATATGCTAACTTGAAGGCAATCGGATTCAATAATGAAATCATCAATCCCAGATCTTTGAGCCATTAGAAGGCTACCAACATGGCTAGGGCCTTCCTTTCATGAGTTTAAACGGGGAAGTGTGAGATAAAGCCATGACAAAGTGACCTCTATCATCCCTGATACAACAACCAACTTAAAAGAATTTTCTTATTCGACAAAAGCAGAATCGATATTGCATTTTAAAGTCATTAGAGGAGGAGGTTCCCACCTTACTGCCATCAGATTTGTATTGGGTCTTAAGTATGACTTCTCAATCACTCAAGCTTTTCTCCGATCGTCGAGAAACTCCTGATCTTGATATACCTCAGGCTCAACACGCAATCACTTACAACAATTCTATGTTACATACAAGCTTAGTGTGACATGCTAGGCTAAGCGTGCAGGCACTTATGCAGAAACAACAGTGCAACGCATTTGACCCTATTTAAGCTCCAAGGATGCAAATAGAAGGTAGATAACTGGTTGGGGGACTATCTAGGGTTTGAGGTTGCAGGTGCAAAGCTCTCCCTTTCCCTCCATGGCTTCCCTACCATTTCTCATCATCTATTTTCTTCTTGCTGTTAGATTTACCCATTTTAGGGGTTGACGTAGTTGAATCCATCCTGATGCTTACATTTTGATTATTAATGTATGTTTATTGTTCATTATTATGTGTTTTCCTCTATGCATTAATGTTTGTTTTGGCTTGACCACCCATTTCTTGATGTTGTGGTTTGAATTGTTAGTGGAAAATGCTTTGGAATTTAGAAATATAGAGGAACACCTAATGCGTTTTGTGTCGGGGGGATAGAACAAAGCTTGTTAGGGAGGGGTTTAACTCTTGTTTTTAAAGCAAGTCATTTGGGTAGATTAGTTAAGGGATTGGTAGTTTGGTCAAGGGGCTTAGATTCTTTCCATCCGAGGGATCGGGGTTTGAGAATTTTTGTGATTTGATTATTATAATTGTGCTTTTTTTAATGGAAATGTTTTTTGGTTTATTTCTTGGTTATTTTCTTTTCACTTAACTAATTCATTGAATATTTTATTTTATTTAAAATACCAAGTATAAGTCAAATTAATGTCTAGAATTTATATGTAAAATTATGAGGTGGAGTTTTTCTTTTCTCTTCTTCTCCCAGTAGATTATCTAAAAATATGAAAATGATATTTTTAAGACAAGTAACAAAATCTATACTTAATTTGTGGAGATGAACATTTTTTTAAAGATAGAAACAACATATAAAATTAAAAATATGAAATTTATGTTTAAAACAAGTAAGAAAATTTATACTTAATTTACGGACAGAAATATGTCAACTATAGATACAATTTTCATAGTGCAGAATATGAAATACATCCTCAATAATCAGGTTAACTTTGGTCTTCAATTGGTAAATTATATTACTCATGTATTAGTACCTCAATTATTCAAAATAGTTTTACACATATCAAATTGTTATTTTGCATTTTTGGAGTATAAGCACAAATTTTGTCAAGCAAGTTAATACAACAACGGCATTTGTATGTAATTTGTACAAAGAAGCTTAAATTCAAGATAATATATTAAATATCAGATGAAATAACAACAAGATAATGGTACCTATAGTCCTTGCAACATTTCTGGGGTTGGAAGCTCAAGAAAATGTGCAATACCAACAAATTCAATCTCCTCACTCCTCTTAGCAACACCCTTTTTAAACAAATAAAGTTTATAAGAAGAAATTCTATTCTATATAGTTGCAACACAATAGTATCCAAGAAACATGTTTTTGATGCAAGATTAATAGTCTCAGCTGTAACCTAGCAATACAATGTAAAATTAGTTTTTCTTTAAATTAAATCATATAATAATTATAATTTATGATAATTTACAATAAATCTGGTTGCCTATGCATTGCACAGGCTCTAATACTAGTGTGTGAGTATATATATATATACACACACACATTTTTCCCTTCTACTTCTAGAAATACACACATGCTCAATATTTTCATAGATTATAAAATTCACTAAGTAAAAAAAATAAAGTTAAAATCATGATAATAGTATTAAAATTATTATTATTATTTTAAACAAATAAGTAAAACTAAACACTCAAATGTTCATATTTAAGCATGTAATTATAATAATCATGGAATAAATAAAAAATGTCTGAAAAAATTATTGGAAAGGAAATAAAAATAATAATTGTGACTTTTTTTATCCATTGAAATCAAAGACATTTATCAGGAGGTTTAAAACACGTATCTTACTCAACCACCTATATATTATTTTAAAAAATGTGCGAAAATCAAATGTGACATTTAATTGAATAATTTTAACGATAAAGTTGACATTTCATTAAATAGAAAATAAGAAATAAATAGATGAAAAAGCAATTAAAGTAAATGAGTAAATGAATAACTACATCCTAAAAAGACACTAGTGCTTGGTAGCATGAAAGATGAAGTTTGAGAAAATGAAGTGTGGAAGGAGAAAGACGAGAAAGTGGTATACATAGAGGTTGGGCCTATGGAGGCCCAAATATTGTGACTATTCCCAAACATTGGATCATGTGAGATCAATGGTCTAGAAAAATAGTGTCACTTCATTTCTGAAACTTATAACTATCATGATTCTACCTGCAAAATGAAGCAACTCATCCTAACATGCTTCCAGATACAACACATGAGATATCTAGAGAAAATCAAACACCTTTGACTACAACATTCATGAGAAGGGATGAAAACCTTTTGGCATAAGACAATTATGTCAAGATTCTGCATTTTTTTAAGAACTTATTGGCTAAGGGAGCAAGGTACCATATGGACGAATACCCTTTGATGAATGATTGGTCCTACAAAAGACCAGATGGTCATTAGTACCCGCTAATACATAACACACTCTAAAATACTAGAGAAAAGAATATGCTTTGTATGATATTGGCTAATAGTAATCTGATTTGTCCCCTTAATGAATTGAGGCTTAGTAGGGGGCATGTGTATCGTATGGACGAATACCCTTCGATCATATTGAAGACTGAGTGGACCTTTATCCCTCTATAAGGCTGAATAGACGTAAACTTTCTTAATACATATATACTTGTCATTTTTGTGAAGATTAAAGAATATAGTCTATCTTAACGTAATCCAATCATTATCAAGGACTTACTACCATGTAATTTCAGATTAACATTCCCTTAATTAAAAAGGCAATGCCCATGGACCATATGACCCATAAATACGTGTACTAAAGGGTTAGATTTTCAAGATATCCCACACTATAACAAAATATGCATTCAACATCCCCAATTTAACATCGGTCACAAGAAATATAGATGTTAAATTATACGCAGTGATATTTCCTTAAATACTTGGAGCTTCTTAACATCGATTTTTGAAAACCGATGTTACTACCAGAAACTTCACATCGGTTTTTTGAAAACTGATGTTGTTAGTACAATGTTAACATCATTTTTTTTATAAAAAAAAATCAATGTTGTTAGTAATTAGTTAACATCGGTTTTTGAAAATCGATTTGTCAAATGAGTAGATAACATCGATTTTTAAATAAAATTGATGTTAGTTATTTTTTTACTATTTCTAAACCTATGGCGCTGACTCACTTTGAAACCGTCTCATCCTCTCTAACCATCGCTATTTCGTTGTTTCCACTCTCGTATTCATAGACACTTGCGTAATACTAAAAAAAATAGCAATATTGACTAACTATGGCTTTCAGAAACAACAATTAGAATTTCATTGTACCAATATAAATAGCAAGAAATGAAATAAACATAAAGTTCGAGAGAAAAAGAACAAGAAACTCTTTTTGGGAAATTTTTATGAACACTTGGAGTGCGATAAAAAGAAGTAAAATAACAAAGAATAAAAGAGTTAGGGTTGATTTCACTAAACCACCTCCTCATGCTAAAAAAGATCACTAATCTAGTTCAAAGCACAATTATAATAATCAACTCACAAAAATACTCAAACCCCGATCGCTCGGATGGAAAGAATCTAAGCCCCTTGACCAAACTACCAATCCCTTGACTAATCTACCCAAATGACTTGCTTTAAAAACAAAAGTTAAAAGATGACTAACAAGCTTTGTTCTATCTCTAGACACAAAATGCATTAGGTGTTCCTCTATATTTCTAAATTCCAAAGCATTTTCCACTAACAATTCAAACCACAACATCAAGAAAAGGGTGGTCAAGCCAAAGCAAACATTAATGCATAGAGGAAAGCACATAATAATGAACAATAAACATACATTAATAATCAAAATGTAAGCATCAGGATGGATTCAACTACATCAACCTCTAAAATGGGTAAACCTAACTACAAGAAGAAAATAGATGATGAGAAATGGTAGGGAAGCCATGGAGGGAAAGGGAGAGCTTTGCACCTGCTACCTCAAACCCTAGATAGTCCCCCAACCAGTTATCTACCTTCTATTTGCATCCTTGGAGCTTAAATAGGGTCAAATGCGTTGCACTGTTGTTTCTGCATAAGTTCCTGCACGGTTAGCCTAGCATGTCGCACTAAGCTTGTATGTAAAATAGAATTGTTGTAAGTGATTGCGCACTGAGCATGAGGTATATCAAGATCTGGAGTTTCTCGACGATCGGAGAAATGCTTGAGTGATTTAGAAGTCATACTTAAGACCCAATGCAAATCTGATGGTAGTAAGGTGGGAACCTCCTCCTCTAAGGACATTAAAATGCAATATTGATGCTGCTTTTGTCAAATAAGAAAATTCTTTTAAGTTGGTTGTTGTATCACGGATGATAGAGGTCACTTTGTCATGGCTTTATCTGACACTTCCCTGTTTAAACCCATGAAAGGAAGGCCCTAGCCATGTTGGTAGCCTTCTAATGGCTCAAAGATTTGGGATTGATGATTTCATTATTGAATCCGAGCCTTCATGTTAGCATATTATACACATATTATCTTAATTTTAATTATGTCCATTTAATTTTAATTATATATATATATATATATATAACTAATTATAATAGAAAATTGAGTGTACATAGACATTAAAATCCATTTTGGTTATTACACCCTCAAAATCAATTTTCATTCAAAGAATCTAAACAATATTTTCTTAAAAAAATATTTTTTCTGTTATCTGACATGAAAAGATGATTTAAGAATGTCTAAATCATGATTTTAACTCATTATCATTGATTATTGATAAATAATAGTTGATAAATTTTAATTTTCACACTTTAATTGTAATTTCATATCAATTAAATCTCTTTTAAATACAATTAGTTCAATTAACTAAAATCTCAATGTTGAATGATAAATATTTCAATCATCATATTAAATGATTTAAATACATTTTTATTTTTGTAAGTTTGTATTTTCTTTAAATTTTGATCTTTGTGAAAATATTATTCATATTTAGTTTTGGTAAGTATGTGTTTTTTCCATTTTTATCCTTGTAAATTTTAATATTTATTTTTAGTCCCTGTAAATTTGTATTTTTCCAATATGATTTTGGGCATTGTAATTAAGCATGAACTTATGCAGATTTTTTTTTAGTTTGAATTCAACCCGAGTCCGACAACAAGGGCCGCAAAGTCGGTTTGAATTAAACAAACTATGTATTGATTCAAAATTAACCGAAAAGTACAAGGCGATCGCTAGGATCCAGCCACCAAAAAGGACAAACGCAAACCAGAGAAAAATTAACCCATCATAAGATTAGCTATGTGATCTCTAAGATACCCACTATACCAACCTCTGTAAACTATCATATCTATAATATTATCCGCTATTTTTGTATTATCAACAGTATTACCGAAACTCTTATCGTTACGGTATCTCCAGATTCCATATAAAGTTTCAGCAGCGGCTAGTTTCAAAATTGCATGTCTCTTTCCCTTCCCTTTTGTGGATGAAATTAACCACTCTAACTCATCATTCCACTCACGCGGTACTCTCTTAATTTGAACCCAATCAAGAACTTTAGTCCAAATAATTTTAAGCTCCGGGCAGCCATAAAACAAGTGATTAATAGATTCTTCAGCAGGACAAAAGCAACACTTACTATCTTCAATCATACCAAATTTTTTCAGACGGTTTTTGGTGGCTAACCGCCCATGACAAGCAAGCCATAGAGTCATCAGAGCTCTAGGCCTCGCTGTATTCCCCCGAAACAGATTACGCCAGCGCACTTTTGAAGTGTTGGTGCAAAGACTTTTATAAACCTCCTTCATACCAAATCGATTTTTCTCTAGCATGCTGTCCCATATAGATTGGATATCCAAAATGCTACTACGATGCTTCAGGATACTTTTCATAATCCAAGAGTTGTGAATCTTTACACTCACATTCATCAGTGTGTCCTTATTCAAGTAGTAGGCATTTACCCACTTCACCCAAAGACTATCAGATTTGCCACTAAGATTCCAAAGGAGTTTCAGCATAGTTACCTTATTCCAAACCGAAAGGTCAATGATGTTTAACCCTCCATAATCCTTCGGTTTACACACAGAGTCCCAAGCAACTGGACTTTTTCTCTTTAGCTCTTGCCCTCCTGTCCAGAGGAAAGATCTGCAAATAGCTTCAATTTTGTGAACAACATACTTCGGGATAGGAAAGCATTGCATCCAGTAATTTGCAATAGCAAACGTCACACTCCTTATAAGCTGAACACGGCCTGCATAAGTCAAAAGATTAGTGCTCCAGTGATTGATTCTCCCCACTATCTTATCCACTAAAGGCATATAGTGGTGAATAGAAAGTTTTTTACTAGTGAGCGGGACCCCCAAGTAACGGAAAGGAAGAGGGCCTTCAGTAAAACCAGTAAGATTGAGAATATTCCTCTTGCTATCGTCCCCCACACCACCAAAGTAAATCTTACATTTACTAGGATTAGCAATAAGACCAGTGGACTCAGAAAAATTCTTGAAAGCCTTCACCATAAGATCCACAGATATTGGATCACCTCTCGAAAAAAGAAGTAAATCATCTGCAAAAGCCAGATTAGTAATACTAAGCTTTTCACATTTAGCATGATGGTTAAAATTAGGATTCTTCTGCATGTCATACATAATTCTATTCAGATATTCCATAACAATAACAAAAAGGAGGGGGGACATGGGGTCTCCCTGACGGAGTCCACGCTTAGCCTGCAAAAGGTTAGAGTGACAACCATTGATATTGAAACGGTAAGAAACAGTGGTCACAGCTATCATGATCCATCTGATAAATTGTTGAGGCACACCAATCTCTTTAAGAATACATTCCAGTGCATCCCAGTTAACCATATCATAAGCTTTCTGGAGGTCTATTTGCATCATACAGCGGGGAGTCCCACCTTTCCGAGAGTAACCCTTAATCAGCTCGTAAGCAAGTAGAATGTGATTATGAATTTTTTGGCCGGGGACAAAAGCAGCTTGGTTCTTACCAACGATACTATCCATCACCCTACCCATTCTAGTGGTAATAATTTTAGAAATTATTTTATATACTGTAGTGCACCCGGCAATAGGTCGATATTCCTTAATAGTTTTGGCTTCCTCATTTTTTGGAATGAGAGTTACCAAAGTACAATTGAAAGCCTTGTAGATCCGATCATTCTCAAAGAAATCTCTAACAGCAGCCACCACATCTTTCCCTATAATATTCCAGCTGGTTTTGAAAAATTTTGCTCCAAAACCGTCTATTCCCGGGCTTTTTGTGTCACCAATGCCATTCAACGCTTTACGGATTTCTTGGTCGGTAATGGGGGCTACAAGCTGTTCCCTCTGTTCCATACTAAGTTGAGGCCCCCCTCTCATGGCCATAATATTAATATGACGCACATTACCATCTTTTGTCCCCATTAAACCCTCATAGAAATTTAAGACTTCGTCCTGAATTTCGTCATGAGATGTAATAACCGTACCATCATCCTTATGCAGCAAATTCAGCCTTTTGGAACTCTTTTTAGCTTTTATGGTAGCATGGAAATATGAGTTATTTCCATCACCCAATCGAAGCCAATCAATTTTGGATTTTTGTTGTAATGTTTTCTCTTCCAGGGAATTCCAATTGATAACCTCCTCTGTATACCGCTTAACAGTATCAATTTTACTGCTATTCCATCTATCTTCTACAAGGCTTTTTTGGGCATGTTGCAGATTTTGTCTAGCCTCCATTATTCTAGACTGGATATGATGCAGAGGCCTGTTGATTTTATTCAAAGCAGGTTTGAGCCGTTTGAGCTTCTCCCAAAGCACATACATCGGTCTACCATTCAGTGGTTCGTTCCAACTATTACTAACAGTGCTATGATATTCCTCCAAATCTGTCAAACAGTTTGAGAATTTAAAATGAAATTGCCGACCTGCAGTATTCCCTGGATCAGCCAAACAAAGTAAAGCGTGCTCCGATACGCTCGGAGGCAGGATTTGGAGCATTGTGTCCATGTTGTCTTGGAACCATTCCACATTCCCCACCACCCTATCGATTCTAGAATAGATCATACCATCAGTTTGCTTATTCGACCAAGTATAGTAGTCACCCGTGCTATCCTTTTCAAAAGTTCCCGTATTTCGCATCATTTTTGTCAAGTCTTCATATTCTGACTCGGTGACCAAATTACCACCCATTCTATCTTTAGCTTTCAAAACGTTATTAAAGTCACCAAGCAAGACCCAAGGACCATGTTGATTGCCATGAATACATTCGATATCAGTCCACAAAGTTCTACGCTGATCCAGCTTATTAAGGGCATAGATCGCTGTGATCCAATAAAGAAAATTACCTGTCAGATCATAAACGCCACAATGGAGCAATTGACTTGTCTCCCTAATATACTTTATGGTAACCTTGTTAGTATCCCAATTTAACCAGATTCTGCCGTTGGAATGGCTAGAATAATTGTCCAAAAACTCACCTTGCAACCTGACTTTATTTCGAATATTGCGAGCCTTAACTTGTTTTACCCTTGTCTCAATTAAGATCGTGATCGTAGGCCGAAGCTCTAGAAGACGGGAGCCTATCTCCTTTAGCTTACCTACATTATTAAGCCCCCTAACATTCCGGCTAATTATCATGCAGATTACAAATGAATAAATTAGAATCTTAAAGGGACTAAAATCGAAAAAACATAAACTTACAATACAAGGATTAAAAATAAACAAAAAACTTACAGGAATTAAAATTTTGAAAACAACTTTCGGGGACTAAAATTAAAAAAATACATTCAAAAGGATAAAAAATAAATAAAAAAGACTAATTTACAAGTACCAAAAACATATTTAAATCTATTGAGATTATATAATATTTTGGAAGATTGCAAGTATATTAGTTTTTAATACATTTCTTATTCGAATTTTACTAAACGTGAATTAGAATTTATTATTTTATTTTAAGAGAATTATAATTATCGGTAAATTGAGGGGGGATAAAACATAGAGAGAGATCTTCACTAATGGGTGGTTACACACTCATCCCATAAGTAAACTTGACACTAATATTATCAAACTTGATCGGGAGTTTACATAAACTCGTCAAAGTTCTAAAGACTCGACTCGTAGATCCATAGAAGTCTACTTCATATAAAAATAATAACAAAATACATATAAATTATATTAAATAGCATATCAATTAAACATTTAAAAAACTTGCTCAACCTGGGCTGGGTCACCGATCTTAAGAAAACTCAATCAGGTCAACTTTGGTGGATTCATATACATTATTATGTGTAAAGTTTCCTGTATGTAAGATTCAATTACCTAATTCATCAAAATTAACGAAAATGATTAATTTAGCTGAAAACATATGTTATTGATACATATATATAATAATCAAGAGCAAATGAAGCACAAAGACATATAATATATTTTATTGATGAGACAAAGATGCACGTAGGCATTAACACAGCACAAATATGCATGCCATGCATTGTTTTTTCAAATGCACGCACAACATATATAGATATAGGCAGAAGGAACACACACATACAATTAATAGATATAGCATGGGTCTTATTCCATATATAGAATGGCTAGAGCCATGAATGCATAGATAGAACTTAATAATTATGGATCTTCAATTAAGGATATTTTCCAGGATCGGAGACGGCCAAAGACAGGAGTTTAGGGATCCACGTTGGGGGAATGAAGGCATAGGTGTCACTAAGAACCTTGACAGATGCGCCCTTAACCCTAGGCCAAGAATGCACTAGGCGATTGAGAGCAAGAAAGAAGAGGGGTGGTGAAACTTTATTCCAATCCTCCTTAATGGCGCTGTAGCCAAGCAAGATCTTAGAGTCATAATAATCATACTCTTCCACTATCTTCTCAACCTGGCGCACCAAGATTTCAACTGATCTGTTAGGATCTTTAGGTTCGAAATCAACGAAGCACTGAAACACAACAGTTCCAATCCAAGAAGTATCAATAGATCGGTACAAGGGCAAGTAGAAAGCTTCATTGGTGGCAGCATCTGGAGCTAAGGAAGCCTCAAACCCAGTGGTGCATAGAGCTTCCCTTAGGCCCCTTATGAGATCCTTAAAGCAGTTAACAAACAATTTTTTGTTGCACAGGATTGTGGTGTAGTTAACATCGATTCCATCGATGTGGTACTCGTTGATCATGTGGTGGAGTGTGGTTGTGGCATTGAGAACCCAATCATCGGCACCACCAGCAGCAACTTTGAAGGGGTCATCTCCTCCGATGCTGACAAACACTTTGACTGGCAGATTCGAGGCAGCACAATTTAGCTTGAACTGCTCGATAAGGTGGGGAGTGACATTGTCTGTGTCCCACTTAGGTTCGAAGTTTCCTTTACCAGATTCTCCGGCATATGCCAGACACAGTTGGTACTCGGTAACATCAGTAAAGATGTCACACCTTGACATAAAGGAAGCATCATGATGGTATTCACGGATCACTTTATTGTTGGAGTCGCAGGTTTCTGCCATTATATTTTATATGGGCTGTTGCTACTGCTATTGCTATTGCTTTTCTTTTGTGGCTTTGGTTGGTGTGATTATATCGGACACCACTCCTTCCTCTTATATAGATGATTGGATCAAATTTTTAAATATCTGTTAAATCATACTACAATATTTCTAGTTAATTATTGTTTTATGTGTGTGAACATGTAACTAACCTTCTTTGGATAAACATTTTAATTAATCAAAGTCTTCTTAATTAAATCATCTTATTCAGGTCTTACTATATTAAATACATGGGATCCACAAGTTATGGATCGATGTTTATGAAGAAACAACTTTTATATACATGGGATCCAAAGTGACATATATGCCTTTGTTTTCACATTGCGCAAACAAAGTGACGTATGCCTTTGTTGCATACTTGAATAAAATGCATAGAGACAATTGGTGTAATTATTTCTAGAGGTACGAGGCAAATTGGACAGCGCATAGGCTAGAATGTGAAAATTTGATGTTTATGAAGAAACAACTTTTAGAGGATGCAGGGAACACATAGTCGGTTTTGAAAATTATACAAATACACTGTGTTCTATTTCTCTTTATCAATCTTAGATCTATTTGCATTATAAATACTTTTTTTATTCTTATGATTGTATTGGTCTAGTTTGTTGCACAATAATGGGTATAATTTGGATTAGAGATAAACATAAGCATGGGAATGGAGATCACGTTTGTTAATTTTTTTTCCCCAGTTGTTATTGCGTGGTACTTAGTTAAATTGTGAAAGTGAGAATGATTGAGAAAGAATACATGGAATATGATATGAAGAGTTTAAAGAAACTCTCAATATCAATTTATTCAATTATTTTTAAGAACATTAATATATGGTGGCTTTTTATCTTTTGTTACTAATCACAAAAATAAGAGATAAAAAAAAGTATAGTATTATTTATGAAATTGAGTGAACTCATACAATTTGTAAACATATGGGCTAAAACACGGGTAAATAACACCGCTAATAACAATTTTTTTAATTTTATATTTGACATATCTATTATCTATTATCTTCTATAAATAATTTTAAAAAATTTATGTTGTTAGTAATTTTGGAAACCAATTTATCAAATAACTAGATAACAATGGTTTTTTAAATAAACTTGATGTTAGTTCTTTTTTAATATTTCTAAACCTCTGGCACTAACTCACTTTGAAACCCTCTCATTATCTCGAACTTTCACTCTTTCGTTGTTGTCACTCGTATTCTCAGGGACTCACGTAATACTCAAAAAAATAACAATATTCACTAACTATGGCTTTCAGAAACAACAATTATAATTTGATTGTAACAATATAAATACCAATAAATGAAACAAACATAAAATTCAAGAGCAAAATAACAAGAAAATATTTTAGCTCAATTTTATTGACACAAGTTTTAGCTCATGTTTGCAATCTATATGAGTTTGCTCAATTTCATAAATAATACTATAGTTTTTTATATTTCTTATTGTTCTGATTAGTAACAAAAGAAAAAAAACTATATATTAAGGTTCTTCAAAATAAATTGAATAAGTGAATATTGAGAATTTCTTTAAACTCTTCGCATTATATTTTCTGTATTCTTTCTTAAACATTCTCACTTTCACAATTTAAGTACCACACAAAAAATTGGAGAAAAAAACAAACTTGAACCATGCATATGCTTATCTCTAATTAACCCAAATTATGCCAATTAATTATTGTGCTGCAAACTAGACCAAAGCCGGCTTTATGAACCATCAAATTTTCAGCCAAAGAAAAATTAAAGTTGACCATCAAATTTTCACATTCTAGCCTATGCGCTGTCCAATTTGCCTCGTACCTCTAGAAATAATTGCACCAATTGTCTCTATGCATTTTATTTAAGTATGCAACAAAGGCATACGTCACTTTGTTTATGTAAAACCTTATTCATAGGAGTCTCTATGGGAATGAATAATTCATGTACTTGAACTGATAAAAAACTTTTAATATGAATTTTGTTGCTATTTCGGTGGAAGCCAAAACTATATTTGAAATAAATAAGAAAATGTTAACCGTTATTTAATTTTAAAAAGTTTTAGGTATTAATTTGATAAAATAAAAAATATTTCTTAAATGTTAATTTTAGAAAGAATAGTCTAAACGAACACTTTCGTTCTTTAGTCATGTAGATTAATTCACCTCAATAATAACTCACAAATTTATTTTATGGATTTCATACATAAATTAAAACTTTGGAAGAAAATTTTTTTATGTGCCAATGATAATTGATATGCAGGACTAGAACGATTAATTAGTGTTATGAACCATCAAATTTTCAGCCAAAGAAAAATTAAAGTTGACCATCAAATTTTCACATTCTAGCCTATGCGCTGTCCAATTTGCCTCGTACCTCTAGAAATAATTGCACCAATTGTCTCTATGCATTTTATTCAAGTATGCAACAAAGGCATACGTCACTTTGTTTGCGCAATGTGAAAACAAAGGCATATATGTCACTTTGGATCCCATGTATATAAAAGTTGTTTCTTCATAAACATCGATCCATAACTTGTGGATCCCATGTATTTAATATAGTAAGACCTGAATAAGATGATTTAATTAAGAAGACTTTGATTAATTAAAATGTTTATCCAAAGAAGGTTAGTTACATGTTCACACACATAAAACAATAATTAACTAGAAATATTGTAGTATGATTTAACAGATATTTAAAAATTTGATCCAATCATCTATATAAGAGGAAGGAGTGGTGTCCGATATAATCACACCAACCAAAGCCACAAAAGAAAAGCAATAGCAATAGCAGTAGCAACAGCCCATATAAAATATAATGGCAGAAACCTGCGACTCCAACAATAAAGTGATCCGTGAATACCATCATGATGCTTCCTTTATGTCAAGGTGTGACATCTTTACTGATGTTACCGAGTACCAACTGTGTCTGGCATATGCCGGAGAATCTGGTAAAGGAAACTTCGAACCTAAGTGGGACACAGACAATGTCACTCCCCACCTTATCGAGCAGTTCAAGCTAAATTGTGCTGCCTCGAATCTGCCAGTCAAAGTGTTTGTCAGCATCGGAGGAGATGACCCCTTCAAAGTTGCTGCTGGTGGTGCCGATGATTGGGTTCTCAATGCCACAACCACACTCCACCACATGATCAACGAGTACCACATCGATGGAATCGATGTTAACTACACCACAATCCTGTGCAACAAAAAATTGTTTGTTAACTGCTTTAAGGATCTCATAAGGGGCCTAAGGGAAGCTCTATGCACCACTGGGTTTGAGGCTTCCTTAGCTCCAGATGCTGCCACCAATGAAGCTTTCTACTTGCCCTTGTACCGATCTATTGATACTTCTTGGATTGGAACTGTTGTGTTTCAGTGCTTCGTTGATTTCGAACCTAAAGATCCTAACAGATCAGTTGAAATCTTGGTGCGCCAGGTTGAGAAGATAGTGGAAGAGTATGATTATTATGACTCTAAGATCTTGCTTGGCTACAGCGCCATTAAGGAGGATTGGAATAAAGTTTCACCACCCCTCTTCTTTCTTGCTCTCAATCGCCTAGTGCATTCTTGGCCTAGGGTTAAGGGCGCATCTGTCAAGGTTCTTAGTGACACCTATGCCTTCATTCCCCCAACGTGGATCCCTAAACTCCTGTCTTTGGCCGTCTCCGATCCTGGAAAATATCCTTAATTGAAGATCCATAATTATTAAGTTCTATCTATGCATTCATGGCTCTAGCCATTCTATATATGGAATAAGACCCATGCTATATCTATTAATTGTATGTGTGTGTTCCTTCTGCCTATATCTATATATGTTGTGCGTGCATTTGAAAAAACAATGCATGGCATGCATATTTGTGCTGTGTTAATGCCTACGTGCATCTTTGTCTCATCAATAAAATATATTGTATCTCTTTGTGCTTCATTTGCTCTTGATTATTATATATATGTATCAATAACATATGTTTTCAGCTAAATTAATCATTTTCGTTAATTTTGATGAATTAGGTAATTGAATCTTACATACAGGAAACTTTACACATAATAATGTATATGAATCCACCAAAGTTGACCTGATTGAGTTTTCTTAAGATCGGTGACCCAGCCCAGGTTGAGCAAGTTTTTTAAATGTTTAATTGATATGCTATTTAATATAATTTATATGTATTTTGTTATTATTTTTATATGAAGTAGACTTCTATGGATCTACGAGTCGAATCCATGAGTCGAGTCTTTAGAACTTTGACGAGTTTATGTAAACTCCCGATCAAGTTTGATAATATTAGTGTCAAGTTTACTTATGGGATGAGTGTGTAGCCACCCATTAGTGAAGATCTCTCTCTATGTTTTATCCCCCCTCAATTTACCGATAATTATAATTCTCTTAAAATAAAATAATAAATTCTAATTCACGTTTAGTAAAATTCGAATAAGAAATGTATTAAAAACTAATATACTTGCAATCTTCCAAAATATTATATAATCTCCATAGATTTAAATATGTTTTTGGTACTTGTAAATTAGTCTTTTTTATTTATTTTTTATCCTTTTGAATGTATTTTTTTAATTTTAGTCCCCGAAAGTTGTTTTCAAAATTTTAATTCCTGTAAGTTTTTTGTTTATTTTTAATCCTTGTATTGTAAGTTTATGTTTTTTCGATTTTAGTCCCTTTAAGATTCTAATTTATTCATTTGTAATCTGCATAAGTTCATGCTTAATTACAATGCCCAAAATCATATTGGAAAAATACAAATTTACAGGGACTAAAAATAAATATAAAAATTTACAAGGATAAAAATGGAAAAAACACATACTTACCAAAACTAAATATGAATAATATTTTCACAAAGATCAAAATTTAAAGAAAATACAAACTTACAAAAATAAAAATGTATTTAAATCATTTAATATGATGATTGAAATATTTATCATTCAACATTGAGATTTTAGTTAATTGAACTAATTGTATTTAAAAGAGATTTAATTGATATGAATTTACAATTAAAGTGTGAAAATTAAAATTTATCAACTATTATTTATCAATAATCAATGATAATGAGTTAAAATCATGATTTAGACATTCTTAAATCATCTTTTCATGTCAGATAACAGAAAAAATATTTTTTTAAGAAAATATTTTTTAGATTCTTTGAATGAAAATTGATTTTGAGGGTGTAATAACCAAAATGGATTTTAATGTCTATGTACACTCAATTTTCTATTATAATTAGTTATATATATATATATATAATTAAAATTAAATGGACATAATTAAAATTAAGATAATATGTGTATAATATGCTAACATGAAGGCAATCGGATTCAATAATGAAATCATCAATCCCAAATCTTTGAGCCATTAGAAGGCTACCAACATGGCTAGGGCCTTCCTTTCATGGGTTTAAACGGGGAAGTGTTAGATAAAGCCATGACAAAGTGTCCTCTATCATCCGTGATACAACAACCAACTTAAAAGAATTTTCATATTCGCCAAAAGCAGCATCAATATTGCATTTTAATGTCCTTAGAGGAGGAGGTTCCCACCTTACTACCATCAGATTTGCATTGGGCCTTAAGTATGACTTCTAAATCACTCAAGCATTTCTCCGATCGTCGAGAAATTCCTGATCTTGATATACCTCATGCTCAGTGCGCAATCACTTACAACAATTCTATTTTACATACAAGCTTAGTGCGACATGCTAGGCTAACCGTGCAGGCACTTATGCAGAAACAACAGTGCAACGCATTTGACCCTATTTAAGCTCCAAGGATGCAAATAGAAGGTAGATAACTGGTTGGGGGACTATCTAGGGTTTGAGGTTGCAGGTGCAAAGCTCTCCCTTTCCCTCCATGTCTTCCCTACCATTTCTCATCATCTATTTTCTTCTTGTAGTTAGGTTTACCCATTTTAGGGGTTGATGTAGTTGAATCCATCCTGATGCTTACATTTTGATTATTAATGTATGTTTATTGTTCATTATTATGTGCTTTCCTCTATGCATTAATATTTGCTTTGGCTTGACCACCCTTTTCTTGATGTTGTGGTTTGAATTGTTAGTGGAAAATGCTTTGAAATTTAGAAATATAGAGGAACACCTAATGCGTTTTGTGTCTAGAGATAGAACAAAGCTTGTTAGTCATCTTTTAACTCTTGTTTTTAAAGCAAGTCATTTGGGTAGATTAGTCAAGGGATTGGTAGTTTGGTCAAGGGGCTTAGATTCTTTCCATCTGAGCGATCGGGGTTTGAGTATTTTTGTGAGTTGATTATTATAATTGTGCTTTGAACTAGATTAGTGGTCTTTTTTAGCATGAGGAGGTGGTTTAGTGAAATCAACCCTAACTCTTTTATTCTTTGTTATTTTACTTCTTTTTATCGCACTCCAAGTGTTCATAAAAATTTCCCAAAAAGAGTTTCTTGTTCTTTTTCTCTTGAACTTTATGTTTATTTCATTTCTTGTTATTTATATTGTTACAATCAAATTCTAATTGTTGTTTCTGAAAGCCATAGTTAGTCAATATTGCTATTTTTTCGAGTATGACGCAAGTGTCTATGAATACGGGAGTGGAAACAACGAAATAGCGAAGGTTCGAGAGGATGAGACGGTTTCAAAGTGAGTCAGCGCCAGAGGTTTAGAAATACTAAAAAAATGACTAACATCAATTTTATTTAAAAATCGATGTTATCTACTCATTTGACAAATCGATTTTCAAAAACCGATGTTAACTAATTACAAACAACATTGATTTTTTTTTTTTAAAAATGATGTTAACATTGTACTAACAACATCAGTTTTCAAAAAACCGATGTGAAGTTTCTGGTAGTAACATCGGTTTTCAAAAATCAATGTTAAGAAGCTCCAAGTATTTAAGGAAATATCACCGCGTATAATTTAACATCTATATTTCTTGTGACCGATGTTAAATTGGGGATGTTGAATGCATATTTTGTTATAGTGTGGGATATCTTGAAAATCTAACCCTTTATGTACACGTATTTATGGGTCATATGGTCCATGGGCATTGCCTTTTTAATTAAGGGAATGTTCATCCGAAATTACATGGTAGTAAGTCCTTGATAATGATTGGATTACGTTAAGATAAACTATATTCTTTAATCTTCACAAAAATGACAAGTATATATGTATTAAGAAAGTTTACGTCTATTCAGCCCTATAGAGGGATAAAGGTCCACTCAGTCTTCAATATGATCGAAGGGTATTCGTCCATACGATACACATGCCCCCTAAGCCTCAATTCATTAAGGGGACAAATCAGATTACTATTAGCCAATATCATACAAAGCATACTCTTTTCTCTAGTATTTTAGAGTGTGTTATGTATTAGCGGGTACTAATGACCATCTGGTCTTTTGTAGGACCAATCATTCATCAAAGGGTATTTGTCCATATGGTACCTTGCTCCCTTAGCCAATAAGTTCTTAAAAAAATGCAGAATCTTGACATAATTGTCTTATGCCAAAAGGTTTTCATCCCTTCTCATGAATGTTGTAGTCAAAGGTGTTTGATTTTCTCTAGATATCTCATGTGTTGTATCTAGAAGCATGTTAGGATGAGTTGCTTCATTTTGCAGGTAGAATCATGATAGTTATAAGTTTCGAAAATGAAGTGACACTATTTTTCTAGACCATTGATCTCACATGATCCAATGTTTGGGAATAGTCACAATATTTGGGCCTCCATAGGCCCAACCTCTATGTAGACCACTTTCTCGTCTTTCTCCTTCCACACTTCATTTTCTCAAACTTCATCTTTCATGCTACCAAGCACTAGTTTCTTTTTAGGATGTAGTTATTCATTTACTCATTTACTTTAATTACTTTTTCATCTATTTATTTCCTATTTTCTATTTAATGAAATGTCAACTTTATGGTGAAGATTATTCAATTAAATGTCACATTTGATTTTGCACATGTTTTAAAATAATTTATAGGTGGTTGAGTAAGATACGTGTTGTAAACCTCCTGATAAATGTCTTTGATTTCAATGGATAAAAAAAGTCACAATTATTATTTTTATTTCCTTTCCAATAATTTTTTCAGACATTTTTTTATTTATTTCATGATTATTATAATTACATGCTTAAATATGAACATTTGAGTGTTTAGTTTTATTTATTTGTTTAAAATAATAATAATAATTTTAATACTATTATCATGATTTTAACTTTATTTATTTTTTACTTAGTGAATTTTATAATCTATGAAAATATTGTGCATGTGTGTATTTCTAGAAGTAGAAGGGAAAAATGTATATATATATATATATATATATATATATATATACACACACACACACACACTAGTATTAGAGCATAGGCAACCAGATTTATTGTAAATTATCACAAATTATAATTATTATATGATTGAATTTAAAGAAAAACTAATTTTACATTGTATTGCTAGGTTACAGTTGAGACTATTAATCTTGCATCAAAAACATGTTTCTTGGATACTATTGTGTTGCAGCTATATAGAATAGAATTTCTTCTTTTAAACTTTATTTGTTTAAAAAGGGTGTTGCTAAGAGGAGTGAGGAGATTGAATTTGTTGGTATTGCACATTTTCTTGAGCTTCCAACCCCAGAAATGTTGCAAGGACTATAGGTACCATTATCTTGTTGTTATTTCATGTGATATTTAATATATTATCTTGAATTTAAGCTTCTTTGTACAAATTACATACAAATGCAGTTGTTGTATTAACTTGTTTGACAAAATTTGTACTTATACTCCAAAAATGCAAAATAACAATTTGATATGTGTAAAACTATTTTGAATAATTGAAGTACTAATACATGAGTAATATAATTTACCAATTGAAGATCAAAGTTAACCTGATTATTGAGGATGTATTTCATATTGAGGATGTATTTCATATTCTGCACTATGAAAATTGTATCTATAGTTGACATATTTTTGCCCGTAAATTAAGTATAAATTTTCTTACTTGCTTTAAACATAAATTTCATATTTTTAATTCTATATGTTGTTTCTATCTTTAAAAAAATGTTCATCTCCACAAATTAAGTATAGATTTTGTTACTTGTCTTAAAAATATGATTTTCATATTTTTAGATAATCTATTGGGAGAAGAAGAGAAAAGAAAAACTCCACCTCATAATTTTACATATAAATTCTAGACATTAATTTGACTTATACTTGGTATTTTAAATAAAATAAAATATTCAATGAATTAGTTAAGTGAAAAGAAAATAAGCAAGAAATAAACCAAAAAACATTTCCATTAATCTCATTAGTTATATTTTATTAATCTTGACCTGATTGGGTTTTGTTAAAATTGGTGACTCAAGAATTAGTTAACTTTCAACATCGTTTCTCGCCAGCACTGATGTAGTAACCTGTGCTTTCAATATCGTTTCTCGCCAGCACCGATGTAGTAACCTGGGCTTTCAACGTCGTTTCTCGCCTTAGCAATGATGTAGAAATATCCGATTTCTACATCGTTGCTTACGCCAGCACCAATGTAAAAAAATTAGCAACCTGCATAGTAATTAATCAATATATATGCTTGATGTAATAATTGTTTATAGATAAAAACTGAGAATGAGTGGTAAAAATTATCTATATTTTTAATAATTAATAAATATAATAAAATAATAATTAATTAAAACCTAACAATGAGTAATAAAAATTATCTATATTACTAATAATGAATAAATATACTTATATAATATTAAATTAAGTAAAAGCTAACAATGAGTAATAAAAATTATGTATATACAATGAGTAATTGATGTTAAAAGAGGGTTAATTAATTACCTCTGTGTTTTGTTGCCACACCAAAGTACTAAAAATGAATAATTGACCGAAGGTGATGGCTGAAAAATTCTATGTTAGATTGATATAATTTCATCAAGCATCAATGCAGAGCCATAGACAGACTATAGAGTGGGTTCATTTGAGTCTTTCTTCCAGAAGAATCTTCGAATACCCATTTTTGAAAGCTGCAATCTACAAGCATATACAACAACAACAATAACAACGCCTTATCCCACTAGGTGGGGTCGGCTACATGGATCAACTTCCGCCATAATGTTCTATCAAGTACCATACTTCTATCCAAATCATTTAGTTCGAGATCCTTTTTGATAACCTCTCTTATAGTCTTTTTGGGTCTTCCTCTGCCTCGAATTGTTTGCCTTCTCTTCATCTGGTCTACTCTCCTCACTACAGAGTCTACCGGTCTTCTCTCTACATGCCCAAACCACCTAAGTCTATTTTCCACCATCTTCTCTACAATAGGCGCTACTCCAACCCTCTCTCTAATAGCTTCGTTTCTAATTTTATCCTGTCTAGTCTTACCACACATCCACCGCAACATCCTCATCTCCGCTACACCTACTTTATTCTCATGTTGGCTCTTGACCGCCCAACATTCTGTTCCGTACAAAATCGCCGGTCTTACCGCAGTCCGATAAAACTTTCCCTTTAGCTTGATCGGTACCTTTGCATCACATAACACCCCCGATGCTTTTCTCCATTTCATCCATCCTGCTTGAATGCGATGATTCACATCCCCTTCAATTTCTTCATCATCCTGTATTACAGACCCAAGATATTTAAACCGTGTGACTTGAGGGATAATATGGTCTCCTATTTTCACCTCTGAGTTAGAAACCCTCCTTCTTTTGTTGAACTTACATTCCATATACTCCGATTTGCTTCTGCTTAGGCGAAAACCATGTGTTTCTAGAGCTCGTCTCCAAGTTTCCAACCTCTCATTCAACTCCTCCCTCGACTCTCCGAGGAGGACTATGTCATCTGCAAAAAGCATGCATCTCGGCGCTATCTCTTGGATTTGTTCCGTGAGGACATCCAGAATTAAGGTAAAAAGGTAGGGGCTAAGGGTTGACCCTTGATGCAAACCAATTGTGATGGGAAAATCGTCTGACTCTCCACCCTGTGTCCTAACACTAGTCGATACCCTATCATACATATCTTGGATAGCTCGAATTTATTAGGGTATATATGTATATATCATTTGTCACCTTAACATTCATAATGTTTGAAGTGGACTTTTCCACCTTATTATATATACCAACAATAATCTCACATGCTGCTCCCAGCTATAAATTCTCTTAAATTTGCAACTGTGCTTTGATATGATTCAAGAGTGGATAAGGAACAATCCTAAGGCCTCCATTTGCACTGCTGAAGGAGTAAACCAGTTCAAATATATTGCAAACTTTCAAGACTATCATGGATTGCCAGAGTTCAGAAATGTAGGCTAACTAATTAATTTGTGACTATATATGATCACAATGATTTGGAACATGTTTTAGCTAGGAAACTAAACTAAAATTGATATTTTATCAATTATCATCATATCATATAATATTAATATATGGATTTCCGTAGTTTTAAGCAGGCTGTGGCAAATTTCATGTCAGAAGTGAGAGGTGGGAGAGTGAGATTTGATCCTGACCGTATATTGATGAGTGGAGGGGCCACAGGAGCAAACGAGCTAATAATGTTCTGTTTGGCTGATGCTGGAGATGCTTTTCTGGTTCCTAGCCTTTATTATCCAGCATATGTGCCCTCTCTTTCATCACGCCTGTTTTCATTCAATGAATCACACTATTTCACACCCATCAAAACGTTAAAAGTGGACACAAATTAAAGCAACCACAAAGAGTAATAACTATTTTGTCTTCATTAAAAGGGTATATACCTGGCGGTGGCTTCATTGAAGTGGTGCTCAGAATTGTAAATTATTCAACAAAATTTTAGTTTTTAACCATATTAAACCTTATTAATCGTGTGGATGAAAATAGTGAATCAACTAATCAAGCCAAAGTTCTGGCATGAATCCTTAACTATAGTACCTGATGTTTGGCTATTATCAACTTTGTTCCAAGCTACTCGCCCTCACTCATCAGGATCACAAATTTCATTAGTGGTTATGCTTGATATGCCCTCTCTTTCATTAGCGGTTATGCTTGATATGCCCACCTTTCATAGCATATGTAATAATTAATACCATAATTTATGATAAAATGATAATATAAAATTATCATGTACATTAAAATCTTTAAATAATTTGTTTCGAAGTTTAGTTTGGAGCAATATTCTTTAGCTAAAAATTAGATTAGACAAAAAGTGTAAAAATTGTAACTATAAAACAGCTAGCAAACTTTGTAACCAAAATAACTTAAATACACACTTCAACATGCAAAAATTGCTTATATACCACATAAAAACACAAACTCAAAAAGAACTAGAGTGATATTAAAATAGTCCCATATAAAAGTTACTTTGTCTTCAGACTAAATGATGACCATCATATATCCAAATTCATTCATAGTATATAAAGGTTAAAATAATTAGTTAAAAAAAATTGTCATCGTGAGACATTGGCTGTTATCAAACAAGGATTCACCAAAGGCTAGGCAGTGATTAGAATCATCATCATTGAAGACTTTCCATGCAACAACCTGTTTAGAAGTTGTATGAGTTCGCTCAATTTCATAAATAATACTATACTTTTTTTATCTTTTTTTTTATTAGTAACAAAAGATAAAAAGTCACCATAAATTAACGTTCTTGAAAATAATTGAATAAATGAATATTGAGAGTTTCTTTAAACTCTTCATATCATATTCTATGTATTATTTTTCAATCATTCTCACTTTCACAATTTAATTAAGTACCATGCATTAACAACTGCGAAAAAAAAATAACAAACGTGATCTCCATTCCCATGTTTATGTTTATCTCTAATTCAAATTATACCCATTATTGTGCAACAAACTAGACCAATAAAGTCATAAGAATAAAAAAAGAATTTATAATGCAAATAGATCTAAGATTAATGAAGAGAAAAAATAGCAATCAAATAATTCCGTCGAATTAAAGAATTGTGACGGACTCTAACATTTTGACTATGATAAAAAAAAAAAAACTTCTTTCAATGGAAAGTTTTATAATGGGAGGTGAGAACTAATTAACTTTGTGTTTTATGTAAACTAGCAAGTATTTGGTAGAATGTACAAGCTTATATATAAATATATGTGAACTATAAACTATGTTGGGAAATAAATATCTAACGTGTTATCCATAATTTTTAAGAATATTAGTCATTACTTTTGAAATAAGTTATTTCGTATTAATATTATGGTAAAAAAAATATGAACTATAAAAAATACAAATGTAAAAATTATCTAGACATTATTTTTTTGTTAATATATAAATACAGAAATGATAATATAAACATGAAAACGTTTTAATTTTTGAAAAACATATAAAAAAAATAATTAATGTAATAGTATTATACTGAAGACTTGCAAATTAGTATTTTATGATGCTTGTTGCTTCACATATTAATTTAATTAAAAAAAAGAAATTCAATTTGTTTGCATAACTAATTTGTTCCTCTCTTTGATAAACAAACAAAAATTGTTATATCCTCTTTATTTCATTTACAGATTTTATTGTTCATTATTAATGTTATAAGAAATATATTTAAGTGAAAAAAAAGAAGAAAAAAATTATTTAAGATTTCATTTTTTATTTTTACACGATTATTATAATAAGACAAAATAAATATCCTGAATTGGAAACTACATTTATGATATAAGGGATTGACATAATTAATTGTTTCTTCCACATTTGCTCTTATTTAACATAACTTAGATAAATATATATGGATTATTCCACAACTACTCTCATCATAAATATCAAATGATGATATTTTAGGTTAAATATATAGTTTGTAAGTACTATTCATTATTTCTTAAACTTTGCATATGAACTTTGAAAATCAATAGTTTAGGTCTAGAGAAAAAATTTAATATATTTTGGATTCAAATGCAAAAGTGACTTAAATAAGTCTTTAAGAACTTCGATAGGAGGACTCTTTCAAACATTCTCTATAATGTGTTATAATTTATTGAAAACTATAAAATTAAAAAGAAATAATTATTAAATACCATGTGAGATTCATAAAAGTTTTCTATTTTTAGTAAATAGAAATCAAGAAGAAAAATTGTGTTAAAAAAATGGTCAAGATCACATTATCTTTTATGGGAAGTAATCATATTCCAAATGTAGAAAATTGATTATAACTATACTGAGTTACTTTTCTACATATATTATAATTACAACCTATGTCAAATCAAAATCATTATTTTTGGTAAATAGTTGTCTAAATCACTTATTTGATATATAGTTTTACGTAATCACGTAATTTGGTAAAATCTTATTTTTGAAAAAAATAATAAGGTGTTAATGGTTTATTATTTAGTTTAAAAAGTTTAAAATATTGATTTATTTAAAACTAGATGCATTTTTACCAATTTATTTAGAGAAAAAAATTGCTAGAAGGAACACTTTCGTCCCTTTAATTATGTAAAATTAATCCACATCAAAAGAACAACAAATAAATTCGTTTCCACTACGCGTGGTAGACTTTTGGTTCTCTAATATTTACATCTCCTACTGATATAAATATATGATAACCAATGTCCAACTGGCTTCATATATTTCTGTATAGGGTATCTTTGGTATTTTCTTTAAATACAATATATTTCCTCAGCCGACAAAAGAAAACTAAAAAAATGCAAGTCAATGATTTTGTAAAAATAAAATAAAATTTGAAGTTATCGATACACACTATTTGGTATATGTTTTAGTTGTTTTTCATAAAAGAAAACATTTCTGTAATGGTGTCAATAATTGATAGTAGTTTAATTAAAATAAGTGAAAAAATTTAATAGTGCATAAAAGGTGGCGAAAAGAATGCAAGTTTGTATAATTCAACAAGTTTATCAATGGAAAATACAGTGAATTTATCCGGTTGTAATAAAAAATAAAATATATTTTTGCACTCTTGAAATATTTCAAAATGTCAGTTATAATTCTTAATTATAAAAAATAATATTCTTTTAATTTCTACATTTATAAAAAGAAAGTGATGTGATTTCACTCACCCAGAGTGACCAGAAACATATGTTTCTGTGAAAATATAGGGATTAAAACCTTATTTTGAAATATTTAAAAGAATAAAAAAAACATTTTTATCAAAAAAATCACTTGGATAGGATTTGATGATTTAAAAAGATAAATAAATGAATAACAATCTATCTATTCTATTTTCAAATTTAATGGATCATCCAATTAACACTATAGAATAAAACTAGTTAAACAATTTTTTATATATATATTTCAATTTCCTTTAAATTATTTATAAAAAATATTTTTCCATATATTATTTTATAGTACTTATTCATAGGAGTCTCTATTGGATGGAATAATTCATGTACTTGAATTGACCAAAACCCTTTAATATGAATTTTGTTGTTATTTCGGTAGAAGCCAAAACTGTATTTCAAATAAATAAGAAAGTGTTAATAACCATTATTTAATTTTAAAAAGTTTTAGGTATTAATTTGATAAAATAAAAAAATATTTCTTAAATGTTAATTTTAGAAAGAATAGTCTAAACGA
The DNA here is from genome assembly GCF_000004515.6 of Glycine max. Lineage (NCBI taxonomy): Eukaryota > Viridiplantae > Streptophyta > Magnoliopsida > Fabales > Fabaceae > Glycine > Glycine max. The sequence goes on from NC_016090.4 coordinate 2,688,209, forward strand.
ACACTTTCGTTCTTTAGTCATGTAGATTAATTCATCTTAATGACAACTCACAAATTTATTCTGTGGATTTCATACATAAATTAAAACTCCGGAAGAAAAAAAAAAATCTATATGACAATGATAATTGATATGCAGAACTAGAAGGATTAATTAGTGTTATTGACCTAAGTTTTATCCCATGTTTGCAAACTGTATGAGTTTGCTGAATTTCATAAATAATACTATAGTTTTTTTATATCTCTTATTGTTGTGATTAGTAACAAAAGATAAAAAGCTATATGTTAAGGTTCTTCAAAATAAATTGTATAAATGAATATTGAGAATTTCTTTAAACTCTTCGCATCATATTCCGTGTATTCTTTCTCAATCAATCTCACTTTCACAATTTAAGTACCACACAAAAAATTGGGGGAAAAAATAAACTTGACCCGTGTATATATTTATCTCTAATTAACCCAAATTATACTCATTAATTATTGTGCTGCAAACTAGACCAAAAAATCGTAAGAATAAAAAAAAAGTTAAAAAGGATATACAATGCAAGCATATGTAGATTGATAAAGAAGAAAAAGAAAACAGTGTATTTGTATATCTTTCAAACCGAACAGCTAGCTAAAGGTTGGAAATAAAATTTAGAGTAAAATATATAAATACTTACTGAGATTTCGTTAAATTTCTCTTGATACTCCTTATTTTAATTTTATTTTTTAAAAAAAATATAAATTTGTTAAGATTTCATATATTAAACATGTTTAATTTTATTATTTATTTATATTTAGTTATGATTAATTTGACTTGTTGGTTCAGTTTAAAGCCAAGATACATAAAAAATATATATATAAAGCCATTATGAACCATCAAATTTTCAGCCAAAGAAAAATTAAAGTTGACCAACATGGTCTAGTTTCACATTCTAGCCTATGCGCTGTCCAATTTGCCTCGTACCTCTAGAAATAATTGCACCAATTGTCTCTATGCATTTTATTTAAGTATGCAACAAAGGCATACGTCACTTTGTTTGCGCAGTGTGAAAACAAAGGCATATATGTCACTTTGGATCCCATGTATATGCTAAAAGTTGTTTCTTCATAAACATCGATCCATAACTTGTGGATCCCATGTATTTAATATAGTAAGACCTGAATAAGATGATTTAATTAAGAAGACTTTGATTAATTAAAATGTTTATCCAAAGAAGGTTAGTTACATGTTCACACACATAAAACAATAATTAACTAGAAATATTGTAGTAGGATTTAACAGATATTTAAAAATTTGATCCAATCATCTATATAAGAGGAAGGAGTGGTGTCCAATATAATCACACCAACCAAAGCCACAAAAGAAAAGCAATAGCAATAGCAACAGCCCATATAAAATATAATGGCCGAAACCTGCGACTCCAACAATAAAGTGATCCGTGAATACCATAGTGATGACTCCTTTATGTCAAGGTGTGACATCTTTACTGATGTTACCGAGTACCAACTGTGTCTGGCATCTGCCAGAGAATCTGGTCAAGGAAAGTTCGAACCTAAGTGGGACACAAAGATAGTCACTCCCCACCTTATCGAGCAGTTCAAGCTAAATTGTGCTGCCTCGAATCTGCCAGTCAAAGTGTTTGTCAGCATTGGAGGAAAAGACCCCTTCAAAGTGGTTGCTGGTGGTGCCGATGATTGGGTTCTCAATGCCACAACCACACTCCACCACATGATCAACGAGTACCACATCGATGGAATCGATGTTAAGTACGCCAGAATCCTGTGCAACAAAGATATGTTTGTTAACTGCATTAAGGATCTCATAAGGGGCCTAAGGGAAGCTCTATGCACCACTGGGTTTGTGGCTTCCTTAGCTCCAAATGCTGCCACCAATGAGGCTTTCTACTTGCCCTTGTACCGATCTATTGATAATTCTTGGATTGGAACTGTTGTGTTTCAGTGCTTCGTTGATTTCGAACCTAAAGATCCTAACAGATCAGTTGAAATCTTGGTGCGCCAGGTTGAGAAGATAGTGGAAGAGTATGATTATTATGACTCTAAGATCTTGCTTGGCTACAGCGCCATTAAGGAGGATTGGAATAAAGTTTCACCACCCCTCTTCTTTCTTGCTCTCAATCGCCTAGTGCATTCTTGGCCTAGGGTTAAGGGCGCATCTGTCAAGGTTATTAGTGACAACATTGCCTTCATTCCCCCAACGTGGATCCCTAAACTCCTGTCTTTGGCCGTCTCCGATGTTGGAAAATATCCTTAATTGAAGATCCATAATTATTAAGTTCTATCTATGCATTCATGGCTCTAGCCATACTATATATGGAATAAGACCCGTATCTATTAATTGTATGTGTGTGTTCCTTCTCCCTATATCTATATATGTTGTGCGTGCATTTGAAAAAACAATGCATGGCATGCATATTTCTGGTGTGTTAATGCCTACGTGCATCTTTGTCTCATCAATAAAATACATTATATGTCTTAGTGCTTCATTTGCTTTCGATTATTGTATATATGCATCAATAAAATATATTATCACTTAAATTAATCATTTTCTTTAATCTCGATGAGTTAGGTAATTCAATCTTATATACAGGAAATTTTATTCATAATAATGTGTATGGGCCTATTACTATGAAACAAAGTTGTAGAATCATCTATGGTTTGATCCCGAATCAGTGTGTAAACCAATTTGAGTTAGTATTTGAATGACAATTCATGTTGCTCAAATCCACCAACGTTGACCACATTGGATTTTGTTAAGATCGGTGACCCAGTCCAGGTTGAGGAAGCTTTTTAAATGTTTAATTGATATGCTATATGTATTTTGTTATTATTTTTATATGAAGTAGACTCTTATGAGTCTACGAGTCGAATCCATTAGTCAAGTTTTTAGAACTTTCACAAGTTTATGCAGACAGGATCGAGTTTGATAACCTTAGTGTCAAGTTTATCTATGGGATGACCTCATGACCACCCATTAGTGAAGATCTCTTTCGATGTTTTATCCCTCTCAATTTATCAACAATTATACTTCTCCTAAAATAAAATAATAAATTCTAATTCACGTTTAGTAAAATTTGAATAAGAAATATATTAAAAATTAATATACTTGCAATCTTCCAAAATATTATATGATCTTAATAGGTTTAAATATGTTTTTAGTTCCCGAAAGTTGTTATTTTTCAATTTTAATTCTTATAAGTTTTTTGTTTATTTTTAATCCTTGTATTGTAAGTTTGTTTTTTTAACTTTTGTCCCTTTAATATTTTAATTTATTCATTTGTAATCTGCATAAGTTCATGCTTAATTACAATGACCAAGATTATATAGTAAAATTACAAATTTACAGGGGCTAAAAATTAAAAAAAAATTATAAGGACCAAAATTGAAAAAAACACAAACTTACCAAAACTAAAAATGAATAAACTTTTCACAAAGATCAAAATTTAAAAAAAAATAAAAACTTACAAAAATAAAAATGTATTTAAGTTATAATCAATGATATTGAGTTAAAATCATGATTTAGACATTCTTAAATCATCATTTCATGTCTGATATCAGAAAAAAAAAATTAAAAAAATATTGTTTAGACTCTTTGAATGAAAATTGATTTTGAGGCTGTAATGACCAAAATGGATTTTAATGTCTATGTACATTCAATTTTCTATTATAATTAGGTATATATATAATTAAAATTAAGACAATATGTGTATAGTATGCTAACTTTTGAAATAGAACCACATCTCTTATAAAAATAATTAAATTGAATGAAATAGATAATGAAAGTATTAACTCGACATAAGCATCTTAAAAATTGTTTTTTACAACACACATTCTAAGATGATTATAAGAAATCGTCTTAGAATGTGTCTCGGTGACAATTTTGTAATTAGAGGAAAAAATCCACAACGGTTTTGCATGATTACCGCCATCATTTTAATTCTCTCTAATTACAAAATTGTCACTGCGTTCCCTTTGAAATCTTAATCTAGTTAGACCATTCGTCCCTCAACCACTCTCTGTCATACCCACCGTCACTCAATCTCCGACGTGCCCTCCGAGACCCTCTTTCCTTTCCTCTACTCAGCGGCCATCGAACGTGTGTCACGCCACCATAGTGTCCTACCATTGCCATCCAGGTAAGTACCCATGTTTGTACGAGTTATCAATTTTGTATATCCATGTTATTTCGTTCTTCTTTTCTATACCTTGAGCTGCTAGCTTGGGATTTTTCTTTTCAGTGTATAATCAATGTCATTTTCATCATGATTTGATGGTATTTGGTTCTTGCTCTCATCATCATTTGTTTTTGACCTTGTAAAACTTCAACACATGGACAAATGACAGTCCGGTTGCGTCTGAAGTATCTGGTTACCAAACTCTTACTAATATGCAAATAAGAGGTACCCTTCTAACTTTCAACCATCTTTTTACCCTTTTATATAAATATATCAATACTATTAATTAATAATTACACTGTTTTTGTTATGTTTATGTGTATGTGCTGGTGTGAAATAGCTATAGGCATGTACAACAGTTTGAATACAATATGGAATATAATTGAAAACTTTGGAGCTAGCATTCAATCGTGCCGCCTTAGTCAAGATATGAGCAATATGATTGATTTGTCTTCCAACAAAACTAACCACTGACTTTGACAAAGATGTTAAAGCATCTAAACATTTTCCTAGAATGACATAATTATTTGTTACTCCCGCTGAGGAAGTATTAATGTCATATGTTATTGTCTTACAATCCAATTCAAACACAACGTAAATTGTCAATTTTGGTTTTGGGATGCCTGATTGAGCTTTGTGTTTTTGTTGCTATAAAACTTTCTTGGTCATTGTGAATTATCATACCCACTCCAAAGCTTTGATTGTCATTGAAAATGGCGGCGTAGACATTACATTTGATCCAGCCTGCTTCAGGTTTCATCCAAGATATTATCTGTCAAGTTGAAAGCTTGTTGTGTCTTGATATTGATTCGTTATTTGTTGGATTGCACTCCATTCATCAAAGTATTGATATGCTAACAAAGATGCAGTAGCTGAACTCACTTCCTTTGATTCTCAAATCTTTTCATTCCTACATCTCCAAACGCACCATAGAATAACGACAATTTTTTGTTTGAAATCATCTGTCATTGTGTTGAGAACATTTAAATTTAGCTCCTTCATTCCATCTGCATGTTGAATCTTGGAAGCTACAGAATTTCATAGTCCCGCGGCTGTCTATATGGCACGAGCTTGATGACATTGAGCAAAGATATCTCATTCATTTCCTGGAATTGAGCTGCAATAACAGCACGAATTATCACTCTGCACTCCTTTCTTCTGGATGTTTTGTTTACAAGGTAGACAACCCTTCAATATAATCCAAAGAAAGTGCTTGAATTTTGGTGGGATCTTCAATCTCCAAATTTGCATCCAGCCACCTTCCACCTTTAAATGTTCATTGTCCAACATATTCTCCATAAGGTGATGATAAGCACTAAGAGAACTAAGTAATCTCCATTGTTGCCAAGCCTCCAAAAGATTTTATCTTGTCCAACAGCGTTGACTAAAGGCATTTGTTGTATCTCTTTGACATCTTCTTCATTGAATTATCTGTTCGAGAATTTCATTTCTCCAACAATTAAAATCATGGTCGATGAGAGTGTTTACCTTGTGTTGTTCGAGGCCATTTGGTGGGATAGATGAAGGTCTAGAACTGATTCTAGAAGAGCAAATCCATGGTTGATTCCAAACAGAAATTGATTTGTCATTCCCTACTCTCAATTTTATTCCCTCTTTAATCAATACCCGTGAAGCATGAATTCTATGCCAAACGAAACTAGGATTACAGTCGACATGGGAATTCACAAAATCACAATTTGCAAAATATTTAGCTCGAAAAACTTGTAACCATTTGGTTGGTAGTTAATTTTCAGCCTTGCTTGCCTAGCATGGCTAGATTGAAACCATGAAGATGTCTAAAACCCATGTCACCATTTTCATTTTTCATACTCAGCTTCTCCCAAGATAATCAATTAATTCTCTTTCTTGCATTTCCATTTCACCAATTATCATACTTTCAACAATCCTCATACTAATCAATTGAAAGAAGAAACACATGTACAACTAGGACAGAAAATGCAAGAAGAGCAAACAAGGAAAAAAATGGACTGATCATAAATAAAAATGGTTGGTAGTGCTATGGCTAGCTTAATTGTGTCTGCACTGTGATTCAAACCTGTTGCCAACCCATGAAGACTTATAATTAACTTTTCTTTCAGGTCACAAACATGCCTTTTTTTGCACATCCCAAACCTAAAGAGGTCACATAATATTATGTACCTGAGACACCAACCGTTTCCATTGTATAATAGTACTGTGTAAGCTTTAAATATTAAAGAAAGAGTTAGGAACATATTTAGTTCAACAACAATGGAGTTTCTGCCCTGAAGGGAAAGATGATACTATCTGTCAATAACAACAATTAAAAATACAACAGGATGAAGACCGTCTTAGATTCCATGTTTCTTCTCGTGTTACCCTTTAGTCCAAAGTATGGATAGTTTGAAGAAGTTAGGGGAAAGAATTGTGTGAAAACACGAGCTTTGGGGAAGGAATCAAGTTGCAGACAATCTGCCCCAGTTTGGCCACTCTCTAGAAGGACATCTTAAGATCTTTGAGTTTGTTCCTTCCTCTTTGTTTAATGCCTTTTTGGCAGATGTAATCTCGACGGTTTGTTGTCTTTGTTTTGGGGTCTCTCCATTACTTCACCAAAAAAAATATGATGAACTAACTACTATTATCCATTTGCAGTTTTGGTCTTAAGGCACTAAACAAACCCTATTTCAAGAAAACCATGTAACAATATATGCAAATCTTTAAAGCGACATACGTCATGAGACAATTTTATTATGATCAGATCAGTTCATTGAAACATATATATATTGTTTATTATAATATCAGTCATTGACTGACACAGTTCTTTCAAGAGGATGTTTATGTGAAGAAGTTTTATAAGAAATATCCGGAATCCAAATACCATGACGCCATAAACTATTGCCCTTTTTCCTTGTCTCTAGTTTTTGTTCCATTTGCAGTGTTTGAGCATCTAGTTCTTGTTTCTGCATTGCTGAATGATGTGTTATCTTGTTATGTGTCTGGTCTCTGATGTAATATGATGTGGCCACGAGAGAAAATTGGAGGTGAGGTTCTAAGTTTTGATTCATGAAGGAGGGAAATCAGAATGCCATGCCTATTTGGTTTAGGGAAATGATATTTTTCTACTAATAATTACAAAAATGTCATTTTATTTTTAGTTTGTTTCCTTTTTTAAAATCTTTATATGAAATGGTAAAAACAATGAAATAAAAACTCAAAATTATTTTCTTAAAATAAACAGGCTCTTATCTTTCAGGTTCCATTTGATTCCTAGTATAGTAGTAAGTTAGGAAGAACTTGTTTCCTTGTTCTGTGACTACCCTTAAATTTATCAGTAGCCACATAATAGATTGCAACAGAAATTCCTAAACAGTATAAAATGTGTATCTAAATCAGTGCAACAACTGGGAAGAACTGAAATCCTAGTCTAGCCAAACAGAATACATCAGAAGGCAATACAAGAGAAGACAAAATCTGACAGTATTCGTATTTTCCTGATTCTGTTACTATACCTAATACTAACAGAATAGCTCAACATTCCCTCAGTCACCTGATCAGCTGCCACGTGTACAGCATGTAGCTCGCTACCTCTTTGCTGTAATGTAGCACTAGCACCTTGTTTACTAGCTATAGTACTTTTGGATGGAATTTTTAGATTGTGTCCCACTCTTCGCATGATTATTTATGTGAATGTGTAAATAAGCATGTAACATAAACTGCTTAGTTCAGCATAATATCCTGTGCTAACAGGCAACTACAATAGTTAGCTTTTGTGCTGTGGTTCTCCTTCATTAGGTCCTTATATTTTTTTAAATGGTTTGAGATACTCAAGTGTTCTTTTTCCAACGAATGGGTTTTGATTTTCTTGATTTCTTAAAACTTATTTTGGATTTTTTTTTCTTTTGTATTATACATGTTGCACGCCAAAGGGAAAAAGAAAAATTCAATATATGCTGGTTTTGTCAAGAAAAGCTCTCACGTATGAAGACAAAGACAATACTTAGGTTTTGGGATTCTCCCACTAAGCTGGAGCATGTAAGACAAAAATCTCTTATATGCTCTAGATTGAGGGGGACGGTTGGAAATAATGTAATTTTATATTAATACATATAATAAGGCAGAATTATATGACAGTTAGAGTAATGCTATATTCTTGTAATTCTGTGTAATCATCCTTGTATTTATAACACTTAATATAAGTATATGCTCACGTCTCTTGTTTTCTCTCTCTAAACAGTGTCTTTGTCCTCAGTACCAATTATATTCTTCACTGATGTTTATTTATTTTGTTGATTCACGTTTGTGTTAGCCTTTTATTTCTATGTAATAGATCTCTTATAATGTTTTTTAATTAGCATTTAGAATCATCTGCTATTAGATTTCATGGGTCAAAGTTGTTAGTAGCATCTTTAATTTCTTCTAATGAGGAAATGCAGTATGGTGGGACTGCAAGAACTGGTTGCCACATTGGCAGAGGATGACGTCCTATTTCCACAGGAAAAAAAAACAATTAATGCATTAGTTAAATAACTGATCTAAAAGGGCTTTACAGAACTAGTGCTTGCAAGAAGGGTTGGCAGGAACCTTAGAAATGAAATTCTGCCAACTGCAGCATCTGAAAAGTCAAATAGTAGCGTAATAGTTGCATGTATTTTGTCAACAGAGAACCCCTGACTTTTCTTCCAAGTTTCCCGTGTCATACAATGACAATAATATTATGAGTTCTCAGATTCTCATTCTCAATAGGTCAGTATCATGATAGACGAGTAGTTCTGAAACACAACAACAAACACAACTTGCATCAAAAACTTTTTTTTTTTAAAATTTCCATATGCTGTTAGATTTTTACATTGTTTATTATAAAAAATAACAAACTTACCACATGACCATTCACAATTCAAATGACAGATTTTTACTTCATTTCCCAATGGGAGGTGGTTTATGAGAAGGATATCTTTGGCTTAAGTTTTTGTAGAAGTGTGAATGTATAATTGGAATTGCTTGTCACAAACCAACTATTCCAATTACTGATCTTGACAATAGAATTGACTAAATCTGAACTAATAATTGGAATTGCTTGTCACAAACCAACTATTCCAATTACTGACCTGACAAGTCACAATTTGTAAATTGCTAGACATGAAAGTAGAGATGTTATAAGTTACGTACCCTAAGTCTATGGTCAATGCCAATAATCTTGACACTAAGTTTATGATGATTGTCATCAAGAATCTCCAATCTCTCGGTACTAGTAGTTGCAGGGAGGCTGGACTTAACACCAACCTCTCTCAAACTTCCAATCTCAAGGTTTCCCCTCCCCACCCACTCACAAAAGGTTTATACTTGTGTGGCTCATCAAATCTCCTCCACAACGACCACACCTAAAAAAGATAAATTAATGATGAAATGAAAAGAATATAAAATAGAGAAATGGGAAGGAATTAGTACTTGCAATGAGAGAAAGTAGGGCCCTTATATGCTTAACGAGAGAAGAGCCACACTGATTGTCCTCTGCTGCCTCCTGCCTATGGTGTCTCCCTATGTATTCCATCTCTGTGCTGCTCAATTCTGTTGAATGTGTGTATCAACAGTTGCTTATCATGAATGTTTAGGACTGTTTATTTTCAATTATAATTGTTTTTTATGATTCCTTTCAGTTACAATAGCTATTATGTTAGTGGTTATTGTTTAGGAAGTCAGTTATTGTTTTTTATAATTTCGTTCAGTTACAAAAAATCTTTATTTAAACATATTATTATTCAATAAAATGTGTGCATTCATCTCCCTTCATTCTGTGAGTTAAGTTTTTTTTTCAACAGATTGGTATCAAGAGTCTTCTTCTTAAGAGGGACCTGTGAGTGAACCGAGTGAAACCCACCATAAAAAGCCAAAACACCTTGCTTCAATTCATCAAATAGATGGATTCTGAAACACCGTACACAGCACTAGCACCACCTGTGTTTGATGGTGATAATTATCAAATCTGGGCAGCAAGAATGGAGGCACATTTGGAGGCAAATGATCTCTGGGAAGCTGTTGAGGAAGACTACGAAGTTCTTCCTTTACCAATCAATCCAACAATGGCTCAGATAAAAAATCAAAAGGAGAGGAAAGCAAGAAAGTCAAAGGCAAGAGCTTATTTATTTGTTGTTGTCTCAAAAGAAATTTTCACTAGAATAATGACCATCAAGTCAGCATATGAAATCTGGAGTTTCCTCGAATGAATATGAAGGAGATGAAAGGATTAAGGGAATGCAAGCCCTGAATCTTGTTAGAGAATTTGAGATGCAGAAAATGAAGGACTCTGAAACAATTAAAGAGTATGCTAACAAGCTTCTTAGCATTGCCAACAAAGTAAGATTGCTTGGAGAATACTAAGGATCTGTCAAAACTTACCTTGGCAGAACTTGTAAATGCTTTGCAAGCCCAAGAGCAAAGAAGAAGAATGAGGGCTGATGATTCTGTGGAAGGAGCATTGCAAGCTAAATTGCAAATTAACCAAGGAGAGTAAAACAAGTGGAAGAAATACAAGAAGAAGAATTCTAACACACAAGAAGCAGCGACTAACACTAGCAACAAAAGTGGAGACAACAACAAAGGATTTCCTCCTTATAAGCACTGTGGCAAAATGGGTCATCCTCCTTTCAAATGTTGGAGAAGACCCGAAGTTAAGTGTGAAAAGTACAACAAGTTGGGGCATCATGTGAGAATTTGCAAAAGCAATCTTCAACAAAAGAATGAGGCTCAAGTTGCAGATCAATAAGAGGAAGAGCAATTGTTTGTAGCAACTTGTTTTACAAGCAGTAGCTCAACTGAATGTTGGCTAGTGGATAGTGGTTGTACCAACCATATGACCCACGATCAAGAGCTTTTCAGAGAGTTGGACAGATCACAGGTATCAAAAGTTAGAATCGGAAATGGTGATCTTATCACTGTTGAAGGAAAGGGAATTGTACCCGTTGAAAGTTGCACAGGTACAAAATTAATTTATGATGTTTCGTATGTACCTGAGATTGATCAAAACTTGCTAAGTGTGGGACAATTGGTTGAGAAGGGGTTTAAAGTCATCTTTGAAAATAAGCACTGTTTGATTAAAGATGTCAATGACAAAGAAATTTTTAGTATCAAAATGAGAGATAAAAGTTTCTCATTTGACCCACTGAAGGAGGAGCAAGCAGCCTATCCAGTCACTATAAACAGTATAGAGGCTTGGCACAAAAGGTTAGGCCATTTTCATCATGTTGTTATGCTGAACATGCAACGAAAGGAGTTGGTTCATGGCTTACCTCACTTAGATTCTAAATTACCAAGCTGTGAAGCATGTCAATATGGCAAACAAGCAAGATTACCCTTTAAACAATCAACCTGGAGAGCAATAGAGAAGTTGCAGTTGATTCACACTGATTTGGCCGGACCTCAAAGGACTGCTTCGCTTAAAGAGAGTAAATATTACATCATCTTTATAGATGATTTCACCAGAATGTGCTGGATTTATTTTCTCAAGTCTAAGTCAGAGGTTGCAGGTGTATTTTGGAGATTTAAGCAGTGGATTGAAAAGCAAAGTGGCTGCATGATTCAAGCTTTGAAGTCTAATAACGGCAAGGAGTACACTTCAGCATAATTCACCATGTTTTGTGAGGAAGCAGGCATTAAGCATCAATTAATAGCTCCTTACACCCCTCAACAAAATGGGGTTAGTGAAAGAAAGAATCGGACGATAATGGAAATGATCAGATGTATGCTTCATGAGAAAAGGTTACCTAAGGAATATTGGGCAGAAGTTGCAAATTAAACACTGCATTATTCTTGCTAAATTGACTTCCCACCAAAGCAGTAAACGGGAAGACTCCTTTTGAGACTTGGTATGGTTATAAACATTCCTTGAAAAAATTTAAAGTATTTGGATGCTTGTGTTTTACTTATGTGCCACAGATTAAGAGAAACAAGCTGGACAAAAAAACTGAACTTGGTATCTTTGTGGGATATAGTTCAGTATCTAAAGCTTATAGAGTTTTCCAACCTCATACAAGGAAAATTCTGATAAGCAAGGACGTGTACTTCATGGAGAATGAGAAATGGAGCTGGAATGATACTGAAAAGATGTCAATAGTTGACCCTTTGCAAAATCAAGATGAGTTAATTGATGATGCACCCGTGAGAGGCACTAGATTGCTCTCAAATATTTATGAAAGTTGCAATGTAGCAGTTCTAGAACCTGTAGGATATTGGGATGCAAAGGAGGATCCAAAATGGAGTGCTACAATGCAAGAGGAGCTTGTCATGATTGATAAAAATCAGACTTGGGAACATCCTTGACCAAAGCTCTTCCAAGAAGCAGATTTGAGTTACTAAGAGAAAAACTTGGACTTGTCAACCACTGATACAAGGAGTAGTGTTGAATGTGTGTATCAGCAGTTGCCTATCATGAGTGCTTAGGACTATTTATTTTCAGTTATAATTGTTTTTTATGGTTCCTTTCAGTTACAATAGTTATTATGTTAGTGGTTATTGTTTAGGAAGTCAGTTATTTTTTTTATAATTTCATTCAGTTACAAAAAATCTTTATTTAAACATATTATTATTCAATAAAATGTGTGCATTCATCTCCCTTCATTCTGTGAGTTAAGTTTTTTTTCCAACAAATTCTCCATCATTCCATGCTCCCCTCATTCTCAACGCCAAACGACACACCGTTTTGACATTAATCAGATGACATACCAAAAAAGAACATCGCAACAATATATAGTATGACATTAAAAAATATTAGTACCTGCAGCATGGAACACCTGCACTAATAAATAATTCAGACGACGTCACTGTGGTTTTCACACCAAGAGTAACTGCTGAAACGAAACATGACCCGTGTAAGTTTGCAACCCATGGATCCACATATAAATACTAAAATCAAGTATCATCCTCTAAACATATGCAAGTATTTGAATTCCCATGAACCTCATATGTATGAAAACTCATTCACTGCATTGTTATTATAATTAATGTTTTTATGGCAATAGTTTTTAATTTTCAATGTTTAACAATTGGTTTTGGTTGTAGGTACAAGTATTTGAATGCCATAGGAAGTTAATTCACACTTTTAAGTTGTTTTGCTTTATTGAAGAGAAACTCCTATATACCACTGCCAGCATCGCACTCTCTATAATTGTTTGTGAGCATCTTTTGAGGTATGTATGTCATTGTCTCACTTATGTTTGCATTACTTGTTTATTCATGTATGAGTATTGTTAAATTTTAAGCTTATGTGTATTGTGAGTGAATCATAGTTTCCCGTTTGAGATTCAAGACAATGGTTAATACAGGCAGTTTAAATTAATCATTGAATTGAATCTTGAATTGTCTGTTTGGACAATTTGGGAAGACTTTTTTAAAATAATTATTTCATACTTATAGGTTATCTATGTTGCATTAAATTTGATGCAATTTTGGTTTAGTGCATATTGCTTTGTTCTCCGAGTGCATACTTGATGGTGGTAAGTACATCTCAATGCTATCATGTCATGTACTTGGAGATCAATGCGAAATGCTGTCGAAATTTCATCAAATTTAACGCAACCTACTTAATTGGTGTGCATCTATCAAGTATTAAAAATGTCTTCCTTAATGGGATAGGGCCACACCTATTTTATAAAATAAAAAAAAAGAGAGAGATTTTCATGCATATGGGATAACATTGTCAGTATCACAAAACACGAAACATAGATCGAAGTTGGATGAAAGCATCACGCGTAACTAACGAGTATGAGAGTGGGATTGAAGAATTCTTGCAATTTGCTCAATAAAATGCACATGTAATGGGTGGCAAATATTTTTGTCCATGTGTTAAATGTGGGAATGGGATATGACAGTCAATGAATGACATAAGATCTCATCTTATATGTGAGGGGATCATTTTGATTTATACGAAACGGATATGGCATGGTGAATTGTCACACATGTCAACAGTCCCTCACACTGAGGCGGTTGATATACAAATCGCAATCTTGGACAAGAGGGTTTTCAACAAGCTCATGCACCTTATTATGAAAAACTACAAACTGATTCTGAGAAGCCATTGTATTCAGGATGCACAACCTTCACACGATTATCGACGATGTTCGCCTTAGTGAACTTGAAGGCAAGATTAGGGTGGAGTGACAAAAGTTTTGCTAAATTGCTTGTGTTATTGAAGAATATGTTTCTTGAAGATAACAGGTTACCCAAGAATCACTACAAGGCGAAGAAAATATTATGTCGTGTGGGTATGGAGTACTAGAAAATGTATGCATGCCTTAATGATTGTATTTTGTACAGAGATCAATTTGTCAAAATCCGGCATTGCCCTATCATGGTACAAATTGAAGGATGACACATGTACTAATGATGCAACCACAAACAGACACTGTCCAACAAAGATTTGTTGGTATCTTCAAATAATTCCAATTTTTAAGAAATTATTTGCTAATGGGAATGATGCAAAAAACTTAACATGACATGCAGTTGGTAGAAAAAGTGATGGATTTGCTCCACCATCCCACCGATTCTCCCCAATGGAGAATCATTGATCGTTTGTATCTGGATTTTGGAGAGGACCCAAGAAACCTAAGGCTTGGTCTTACTTCGGACGGAATGAATCCTTTTGGTAACTTAAGCACCAGCCACAGTTCATGGCCTGTTTTTCTTATGATTTACAACCTTCCTCCTTGGTTGTACATAAAGCAAAAATACATTATGTTATGTATGATGATAGCGAGTCCAAGACATCCAAGAAATGATATTGATGTGTATCTTACTCCCTTGACTGAAGAGTTGAGAAAATTATGAGTAGACGGGGTTGATGTGTATGATGGGAATCTCCAGCAAACCTTCAAGTTGTGTGTAATGATATTTTGCACCATTAATGATTTTCCAACTTATGGGAATTTGAGTGGATATAGTTTCAAAGATACCACGCATGTCCTATCTGTGAGACAGAGACAAGTTACATCCAACTGAAACATGGAAAGAAAATAGTATATACAAGGCATTGAAGATTTCTGAAACCTTATCTCCTATATCAACTACTGAAGAAAGCATTTAATGGAAGCCAAGAGATTGAAAGTGCGCCGAAACCCTTAGCTGGACACCAAGTTTTTGATCAGGTCAAGGACATCATAAATATCTTTGGGAAGACTCAAAAGAATGATGTATTTGAGAATAACATTTGGAAGAAAAGGTCAATATTCTTTGATCTTCCTTACTGGAGCGATTTAGATGTACGACATTGTATAGATGTAATGCATGTCGAGAAAAATGTCTATGATAGTTTAATTAGCATCATTCTTAACATTAAAGGGAAGACAAAGGATAGTTTGAAATGTCATCAAGATTTGGTTGACATAGGCATACGAGAGCAGTTGCATCTGATATCACAAGGTCAGGGAACGTATTTGCCCCCATCATGTCACACAATTTGAACCAAAAAGAAAAAAAGATTTTGTCATTGTCTAAAAAATCTAAAAGTCCCACAAGGATACTTTTCAAATGTCAAAAGCCTCGTATCCGTCAATGATCTGAAATTGGTTGGGTTGAAGTCACATGATTGTCACATGTTAATGTAACAACTCTTGCCTGCAGCCATTCGCAGTATCTTGCCTGACAAAGTTAGGGTTGTCATTACTCTTTTGTGCTTTTTCTTTAATGCTATTTGTAGCAAAGTTATTGACCCTCGACAGTTGGATGATTTGGAGAACGAGGTTGCCATTATCTTGTGTCAATTTGAGATGTACTTTTCACCTTCATTTTTTGACATAATGATTCACTTAGTTGTTCATCTTGTGAGGGAGATTAAGTTGTGTGGGCCTTTTTTTACAATGGATGTATCCAGTTGAGTGCTACATAAAGGTCTTGAAAGGTTATAGGAAGAATCAATACCAACCAAAAGCAAGCATTGTTAAAAGGTACGTTGCTAAAGAAGCTATTGACTTTTGTTCAGAGTACATAGAAACCGCTTCCCCTCTTAGGCTTCCTCAAATTCGTCATGATTACACACAAGGAAGTAGGGGTACACGAGGATACAATGTTGTAACAATGGATCACCAACAGGTCTCACTAACGCATTTGTATATATTAAACAACAAATTAGAGTATTCCATACATAGATACTCAAAAACAAAATATGTTAGTTACTCACCCTAAAATGAACATGAAGAGGGTGTTGCAAGAGTATAATAGATCTTTCATCAACTGGTTTAGAGAAAGAATCCTTGCTGATGACAGTACTTCAAAAACATTAAGATTGTTAGTTGTTGGGTCCAATCTCAATGTCCTCGCTTGGAAAGGATATGATATTAATAACTATTCTTCTACACAAAGTCATAGGATGATAAAAGTAGCGTTCAAAATAGTGGGGCGAGTGTTGATGTTGATTCGGATCACTTTTGTAGTGCATCAGATAATAACCTGATTTGAGCGTTCATACCTTACTTTGGAGTGATTGAAGAAATTTGGGAGCTTTCTTATAATGAATTTAGAGTGTCTGTCTTCAAGTGTCAGTGGGTTAATGGAAATACTGATGTTCATTGAGACAAAATGGGATTTACTTTAGTAGACCTTCAAAAGGTGGCTTACAAGGACAAGCATTTCATCATGGCAGAACAAGTTAGACAGGTGTTTTACATCCAAGATCCTTGTAACTCAAGATGGTCAGTGGTTCTACAAGGAAGAACTGGTGGTATCACTCACCAAAATGATGCTTCAACACTTAATATTATTGACACAATAGAGTTCTCCCCACACATGCCTTCCATAAATTAAGAACATGAGGTTGATGATGCACATGCAAATCATAATGATCATGATGAAGGTTTATAGGAGAACATTCCTACGTAACTACGTTTAACCAAAGTAATGTACATCATTTTACATTAATTGTAATCTATTTTTTTAATGTGAAATTTTACAATTTTATACCTATATGTTGTTTGTATTTGTTCTACATTAATGAATTTGTTTTATTTGCAAAGAGTCATGGCAACACCCGTAAGGTCCCCTCTGCATTAAGATGCTCATTCGAAGGCTACTTCTAAGAGTAGACAATCTACCCGGCTAAGAAGGTTGACTGTCAGAAACTTGGATCAGTCAAGGCTCATGGTTAACGTCAATCTTGTCACTAGCAGAAGATCAAGGCCACCTAAAGAAAAGTTCCACAATTATCTGGGGGTTTGTTAACTCGTTGGCAAATGTACCAAATTGTCACAAGTAGTAAAGTACTTGGAAGTCCGAGTGTTGAATCCACATGAACTTTGTTTGTACTTAGATTAATGCAAACCCAATTTAAAAGCAATAGATAAAGAATTTGAAATACATATAAGAAAATAGATAAGATAAAGATTTAAATATCAAAATAGAAGATAAAGAAAATAAGAAAATAAAAGTAAAAGATAAGAAAAATAAAAGAGTAAGATAAAGATAAAAAAATATAAGATAAGATAAGAAAAATAAAAGATAAAAATAAAAGAAAATCAGAGCGTGATAATGTTGGGACCTAGCATGCCTTGTTTGCCTAGGATGTATGAGTTTATGATTTTTTTTATCAATTTAAGTGATTCTATTCTACCCACATCTGTTCATTTACTTGCCTCTGATTCCTCACAATGACAAGCTTATTTTACTTACCTATTTCCCAAATGTCTTTGAAAAGATTCAATAAATAAAATGCATAAAGATTTAATTCTAGATGTTTGCTTTGACGCATGGGCATAATGCAATCATTCTATGTCTAGCAATGATTTTATTAAAATATTATTTCTTCTTATTCTATTAAAGGTTGCCCTCTCTCGAGCATCTAACCCATAAAACTGATACATGCATAATCTCCTTAAATCTTAATTAAAGGTTACTCTCTCTCGAGCACCTAACCCCTAAAAGAATATACAGATGAATAATGCAAGATAAAAGAAGAAAAGATAATAGAATAGAAAACACCTAATATTGCATTGATAAATAGTGAGTACATCATACATCGCTTTGGCTTTTATACATGTCAGGCTCTAACTAAGGGTTTAGCCTCTCACGGCCATTGAGGGCTTTACACTGAATGGGGTATAAAAACTGATAGAATAAGGGGGATGAAAGAAAGAAAAGGAGAAAATGATTTCCCCTAAAGGGGATTCTGTAGTGGTGTCCCTTATCCCTTGGCCTGACTCTCTATTTATAGCTGCTGAAGTGGATTTGGGCCTTCGTATGCTCGCTTAGTGCGTCCTGCCTCGCTTAGCGTGCGTGCTTAGCGAGCTCCTCTCGCTTAGCGCGTGTTGTTCTAGCGTTGTGCGCCTAGCGCATGCTGCGCGCTAAGTGCGACTACTAATTCTCGGTGTGATTAGTGCGAGCTGCGCGCTGAGCATGACATTGGGCTGGGCCTTTTTGATTCCTTCTTTTTTTTGTTATTTTTCCACCTTTCTGCTTTTTGTCACTCCAGTTTTTATATCTGCAGCCAGGATTTAACAAAACATCAATTCTTAACAAATTAACACAAATAACTGCTAAATAATTATTTTTTAAAGGAAATTTTACTTAATTTTGGAAATTTTACTTAATTTTCTATTATCAAAGTACAATTATTTAGCAGTTATCAGGGTAATAGCACGAGAAAAAATCCCAATTGTCCATTCCAATTAGAAAGTAGTCCCAAAATCTCTAAAAAACCTAAGATGGGATGACATTTTGGTATGTGTAGTTGACAATAATACATTTGTATTTCATTTGCTTAATTTAAGTTGAAAAGGTCGTCATTTAATAACTATTACATAACAATTTATGATTGTAGGAAAAATTTGATATCCCTGAAGGTTCAAATGCCAAGAAGAAGGTTATGTCAATGGTCGCCACTAGATGGAGGCAATTTAAGTCTTCCCTGACCACTAAATATGTATATGTTGCCAATAACGGTCAAGCTAAATAGGATCCTTTTGGTAAGTATGGACTGCATCCACAAAGTTGGGAGGAATTTGCAAAAAGTCGTCAGACCCCTAATTGGCAGGTTTGATCTGGATTGGTTTTTATTTAAGTTTAATTTAATTCATCTAGATGTCTTGTGTTTAATTTGTTGAAAATGGTTGTAATTTATGACAGGGCATACAAAAAATGGCACAAAAAATTTAAAAAATACAATGACTGCCCCCACTTACTATCTCGTGGGGATTATGATTTGCTTGAAAAAAAAAACTCATGGAGAAGAAAATGCAGAGATGACAATAGGACACAATCAATACTGAAAATTTAGATATGATCATCAACCCTCCATCCTCGATTGCAAGACATATGAAGTGGAAGATGACCCGTACAAAGCGATAAGGGCAGATGACATCTTTGGCAGCACAAGAAATATTTGATAAAATTGTGAGTTCTTGTTAAGGCTTAATCTGAAGGCTTATTTTTTGTATAATAAGAAGGACCTAAGTTGAAATCTAAATCCATGTTGTGCTTGTTAGAGGACTCTTTACAAGAATAGACGATGCAAGGTAGCTTTGTTCCCCATGGTCGTGACGACATATTAAATACTGCTATTGGGCGACCAAAGCATCCAGGTCGTGTTCATGCAGTAGGGACTGGTGTCACAATCAGTCAATATTTTGGACAAGTGTCACGTGGGTCCAACACTTCCTCTGCATCAATCAGCCAACAAAAATTGGTTGACATAATCGGAAAGCTGAAGGAAGAGTTGAGGAGAGAAGTTGAAAAGGAAAACAAAAATCTGAAGGAAGAGTGGAGGAGACAAGTAGAAGAAGAAAACATACAAAGTTTGGAGAAAATGAAACAAGAGTTGAAGGAGACAATAAAAATTGACTTATCCCAAATGGTGTCGCACCACTCACCCCTGTTGAGGTGCCAGATATTCAACTATTAGCTGCACGTGTCAGCACCAAGGGGAGTTGTTTTGAAGACGTTGCCAATCCATCAGGGGAAAATGCAGGTTTAATTATGCCACCTACTATGGGGTTGTATGTTGAAGGTGATCATTTTACACACTTTGTTGCCTTAGGAAAAGTATATGACAGGGCGTCCACCATATGCAACGTGCCTTATGCAAATGATGTGGTGAAGGTGAGTGTTGTAGAAGTTTACAACGGTGACGCTCAAGTACTTTTACTAATGTCAGAGATTTAGTATGCCAGGCAAGCCATTGGCACATTCATTGCATGGCCGACACATCTTGTGAAACTTGTATCCCATAAGGTTTTTTTTTTTTTTAATAGTATTAAGACAATGTTAAATTGTTAAAAACACCAAGTCAAACATAAGGTTCATTATTATTTTCATTAACCATTTAGGATTCACATAAAAGTCCAAAGAAACCTATTTAAACGTCAAAGACCGTTGTTGAAGTTGATCCCTTGGGTGAATTCATTAAGTGCATGTATGATGTTTACCAGAAGTCTGTTGAATTGTTGTGGGATGTGACTAAATTTGGGATTTCAGATGTCGAAGCATCCTTCTTCATAACACATTCTAATGTAACTGAAATAATATCAAATTACAAATGTTTGAACATGTCTATATGACAGTTGTGGAAGATGTAAGTGAATTCAATCTCAATGTTTCATCTAATTAACTAATAATTAATTAATATTTGTTATGATGTATATCATTAACAATTTTCATGTGATATGTAACAAAATAGGTTTATGGATGAGTGGAGTACGACGTTGGGTCATGGTTCGGTGTATGGATTCCTTGAGCCTCAATTCATACACAATGCAAAAGATAGACATGAAGAATGTCAACATTACATTGAAACATAGGTAAACAAAATCACAACGAGAGGTCTACCTAGGAGCTTACTTGAATCAGTAAGTAAAATTTTTCATGTGCTTTAAAAAAAATGTTTGCATAATATGTACCTAATTATATATTCTTGTATTTTTTATCCATTGGCAGCTTCTGTTGCCTGTCCTAAGGACAATATTGTTGTTTGGTTTTGTTTGTTGTGTAAAAAGTCCGATATTCACATCAAAGTTGCAATTAATAAGTATTAAATTATAACTTGTTTAGTGTATTATGAGCCAGGAAATGTAAATACATTGATACTCGTACATGTCTTATTTTTTTTGGTAATCAATGCAATGAAGACATTAAAGACAAGTTCCACTGATAAATCTGATCACTCTGCACCACACTGGATTGAAGTCAAGGTAACCTGTTTAATCAATGCTTCTTTCGGACTTCAAACATTTTGTAACTTTGTTATTCTAGGTTGTTAAATATTTTTTATATTGAATTTAGAGTCATGTTCAAATCGGAGGCTATGAGTGTGACTATTATGTCATGCATTGGATGTGAAACATAGTCAACGATGGTTTGAAAAATGAATGAAGCATGGTATACTTTTTCGATTTTCAATTGTTAGTTGACTGAGTTCTTAATCATTTTACTTGTGCGTCACTAATTGGTTAATTTTAAATTTGTAGTGGTTTGGTGGTGGAATACCATTAGACATTAAGGCCATAACAACAATTCGCAAAAAATGGGCATGTCATGTAGAAAAGTTTAGATGATGTAGTACGGAATTCTATGGTGTTTTTCACATTAATTGTAAACATTATAAAGAACTTTGTTAATTTAATGACAATTATTTTAGCACTAATATATTTGTTTATTACAATTTGTCTACACCAAATGCCCGTACAATACTTTGTATTTGCAATGTGTAATTGCGTCAATTGGATAAGTGTATTTTGTGCTGCTAGTCAGGCCTTTTTGCAACTCATTGTCAGCCTGAGAATTTGAGAACTCCTAGAGAGAGCCCTATTCATAAGAACAAAAAATAGGTTGGAGAATTACATTAATGCATTTTGATCTGAATATTTATTTTTGTTATATGTTTTTTTAAAAACGTTTAAGTAATTAATTATTTGTTTTATTGTTGCCATATGTGTAAATTTGTGACAAGGCATCAACACGAGAAAAGCTTGCTGACTAAAAACAGTGAATCACGGGGGAATTGTCCCAATTCCAACAAAACGGTTAATGGATTTTGTGTTCCTTTTCTCTGAATTGTTGGCATTGGAGTCACATTACAATCTTTGTAACATTAAATTGATTTTTTGTTTATTGTTTAAGGTCGTTTGTTCAAACTTGCAGTAAGCTGCAAAATGCAAAATCTTAAGTGCTCTCTAGGCCTGCTGATTCTGAGAGGGATGATCTTGTTCACCTCTCATTTAAAGCTACTGAAGTGGTTTATCCTGTAAAGACCCTCGGCTGCTTTTACTGATATCATTTTTTGTTTCTACTGGGATTTTTGTCATGGTTGTTTTATGATTTATCGTTGGTGCATGTTTTGCTCTATTGACTCTTTAAAAAAGGAACAGAACAAGGATAACATATTAAGGTTTTTCAAAATCTAAGTTTTTAGGTTGTAGCAGTGAATTATTTCAGTTTGCAATGCCTTCTATCACTAACTATGTTTCCTTCACTTCACACTTTTCATGTCAGATTACTTTCTTTTGTGAAGGATCAACAACAGGCTGCATTATTTTCTCCAGAGCATATAAAAGAGGTGATGTTTAATGTTAACAGGATTTTGGAAGTCGTTAGCCTTGTATCCTTATAATCTTCAATTTAGAAATTCAAACATGGGATAGAATCTGAAATGTGGTTGTTTCTTCCTACAGATTCAGGCCGTAATGAATGCAATTGATTCTTTTGGTGCTTTAGTAAATAGTGAGGCTATTGGCTAGGAGAAAGAATTGCAGACCACTGTGCAGACCCATGAGAGTCTGTGGTTAGATCTGGGTCTGGTGCTGCTAAGACGGAGTCTGGAAAGATGGAACTTGATATTGAAGGTTCCAAATTTTATCTCTGTGAAACTGATGCTTTGAAAGTTGTTCCACATATCAACAAAAGTTTAGTCGAAGTTCCCTTTTACAAATGATAAAATTCCAAGTCCAACTCCTTCGAGTGACTGTGAGGATGAGATTGTTGATACAAACGAGGAGGTCTCTAGTGCTTCTACTGGTGATTTTTTAACAAGCACTAAGCCAACTCTTTTGGATCAGCCACCTGTTTCTGCTACTTCCATGGATAGGTCCAACTTCCATGGATTCATTAGTTCTAGAGTTGATGCAGTAGGTCCTGGGTCTTTGCCAGTGAAAAGCTCTGCAAAGAATAGAGCTCCTAGGCTTCATTTCACTAATTCTGATGCAAGTGCTGTGGATAACCCATCTACATTGATACATAATATGCCTAAAGTGGAATATGTCGGAACAACAATCTCGAGGAAACAAAAGGCTGCTGAAGAACCTTCTTTGGATGTTTCTGTATCACAAAGACAAAAAAGTTCATTGGAAAATACTGAGCATAATATGAATGAAGTAAGAACTGGAAGTGGTGGTTGGTTGGAAGAGAATACTGGGCCTGGAGCTCAGTTTACAGAGAGGAATCATTTAATGGACAAATTTGGACCCGAACCCAAAAAGACTTTGAATACAGTCAGTAGTTCCTGTACTAGTTCTGATAATTTAAATGCAACAAGCATTAGAAATGAGCAAGCACCAATTACAAGTGGTAATGTGCTAGCTTCCTTACCTGCTCTATTGAATGGTGCAGTTGTAAATCCAATCATGTTGGTTAACTTACTTAGAATAGCAGAAGCCCAGCAGAAATCTACTGATTCTACTTCAAATATGATGCTGCATCCAACAAGCTCAAATTCGGCTATGGGAACAGACTCAACTGCGAGTATTGGTTCATCAATGGCCACTGGTCTTCTTCAAAGTTTTGTTGGAATGGTTCCAGTTTCATCACAATCAACTTCCACGGTAAAATGTTGTTTGTCTTAAGTACACTATTGAAGTCAATTTTTGAATATTGACTTGTTGCTATGGTCTTAATATCCAATTATCTGTTACACTTCTATAAATTGAATTGAAAATTTTAACATCATGATCCTTGATTATGAATGAACTTTGTTGTGGAATATGAAAGTCACAATTTAGTGTTATGAAAATCCTGTCAAGCTAATTGTAGTTTACATTTTTGCATGTTGTTGGCACAATCAGACAAAAACCAAATTATACAATGAAGAATCATCATACAATATACAAAATGAACCATCTAACTGTGTTTATTCATTAAGTCTACTACAATACAACTACTACTAACTACTAAGTGTTGCCTTCAAGCTATGGAATCAGCCCTTTAGAAGTAGTTTGACTATGGCCGAAGCCATATTCACAAGCTTCTGCACAATGTCATTTCTGTCCCCTAAGGGTGCTTGTGTCGCACCAGAGAATTTCTTGTCATAACTACTCACTTCTTTGAGAACATCATAAATGCAGTAACTGGCAAAGCCAAAACGACCCTGGCTTATGGCATCAGCAGCTTGTGGGAGAATGTACTTGACAATTGGGATATAAGACTCAGCACAAAAAGCCAAGGATTGCTACAACTCATGGTCTGGGGCCTGCTTGATCAACCCCTCAATGTATCTCAGTGTGTCAGTTGCATTTGCAAGAATGTTGTTCACCACCAACAAAGCCACCCCTTTGAGATAAGTGATAACTGCTAAATAATTGCAAATTAATAGTAGTTAAATAGTCAAATTTTGGCCTAGAATTAATTATTTAGCAGTTATTTATAATTAAAAGTTGAGAAATTAATTAAGTTGAATTTCTGGTTGCAGATACGAAAAATGAGGTAACATTAAGCAAAAAGGGCAACAGAAATGAAGAGAAAGAAAGAGTTCTAAAGCAGGCCCAGCCCAACACTCGCGCTAAGCGCGCGTCAGACGCTAAGCGAGCAAAGAAGCCAGGCGCTAAGCGAGGCGTTAAGCTCGAAGAAGCAGAAACCGTTATGCGCGCTAAGCCCAGCTACGCGCTAAGCGCGCGATCCAACAGAAGCACAGGCTAAGCCTGCAAGGCGCGCTGAGTGCGCGATCCGAACGCGCTAAGCGCGAGGTGTCGCACTAAGCGCGAGGTGTCGCTCTAAGCGCGAATATGAAGGCCCAAAAGCCCACTTCAGCAACTATAAATAGAAAGCCAGTCCCAAGGAATCAATCATCTCGCCTCAGAGCACTGTTCTCAACACTCCAAGCCTGAGCTCTCCCTTCTTTCTTTATATTCTTTGTTTTTATTATCCCCATTCTTTCTTTCACTCCCAGTTGTAAGCCCTCAATGGCCATGAGTGGCTAATCCCCTAGCTAGGGCCTGGCAGGCCTAAAAAGCCAACGATGTACAGTGTGCTTCAAGAATTATCAATGCAAAGGGAATTTATTCCAAGTTTTTCTGTTCTAATTCTTTTCTTGTTATCTTGCATCTGTTCTTAAATTTCTTTTGGGTTCTATTCGCTCGGGAGAGGGTATTTCCTAATAAGGATTTAAGATCTAATGCATGCATTAGTTTTAGGGGTTATACACTTGGGAAAGGGTAACACCTAATAGAACAACTTAAGAAAAGAATCCTTGAGTTAGCATTGCTAGGCATAGAATGATAACTCAATGCCCATGCATTTAGCAACATCTAGAACTTAACCTTAATGCATTTTAATTGTTGAATCTTCGCAAAGGCATTTGGGAGATAGGTAGTTAAAATAGGCTTGTCAACGTGAGGCATCACGGGCAAGTAAAATTAATAGATGTGGGTAGAACTAATACCAGTGCATTGGTAATGAATATCATATTTACATGCATCGTAGGCCAATTGGGTTTGTCCTGTCTTGGCATTTTTATTAATTGTCTCTCTTTTTAAACTATTTGATTTAGTAATAGCAATCTATTTCTGCACTTATTCCTGTTTTTATTATTTCACTCTTACTTACAAATTGAGAAGTATATAATAAAGTGCAATAAAATCCCTGTGGAAACGATACTCGAACTTCCGAGGTTTACTACTTAAGAGCGACTTGGTACACTTGCCAAAGTCTCAACAAGTTTTTGGCACCGTTGCCGGGGATTTTGTTTTCGCACTTAATTACCATACTAGATCAGTTTGTAAGCCCAACTCTTCTTTTCTTGGCTTATTCTCTTAGTATTTTCTCTCTTCGCTTCTACTCTTTCTTTCTTCCATAATTGCACGGGTAGTGCCTTTTTGTTTTTATGCGACTTAGAACTGCATCTGGAGACGTTGTCCCTATTAACTTAGAAATTGAAGCTACTTGTCGGCGTAACAACGCTGCAAGAAGAAGAAGGGAACAAGACACAGAAGGAAGCAGTTACACCTCACCTCCTCTTTCTCCATATCACGCTGAAATGGACGGGGAACCGGCACGAAGAGTCACCCTAGAGGACTTCTCCAATACCGCCACTCCTCAGTTCTTCACGAGCATTGCAAGACCGGAGGTACAAGCACCCAATATTTCCTACCCGCACTCCCTTATTCAGCTAATCCAAGGGAACCTCTTCCATGGTCTTCCAAGCGAAGATCCATATGCTCACCTCGCCTCGTACATAGAAATATGCAACACCGTAAAAATCGCTGGAGTCCCAGAAGATGCGATACGCCTTAACCTTTTCTCCTTTTCCCTAGCAGGAGAGGAAAAATGATGGTTGCATTCTTTCAAAGGCAACAGCTTAAGAACCTGGGAAGAAGTAGTGGAAAAGTTCTTAAAGAAGTACTTCCTAGAGTCAAAGACCGCCGAAGGGAAAATGGAGATTTCTTCTTTCCATCAATTCCCGGATGAATCCCTTAGCAAAGCACTAGACTGTTTTCACGGGCTGTTACGAAAGACACCGACACACGGATATAACGAGCCGATACAACTGAACATATTCATTGATGGCTTGCGGCCTCAATCGAAATTGCTACTAGACGCATCCGCAGGGGGAAAAATCACACTGAAGACTCTCGAAGAAGCGATGGAGCTCATTGAGAACATGGCGGCCAGTGATCAAGCAATCCTTCGTGATCGTAGCTATATTCCCACAAAAAGAAGCATCTTGGAACTTGGCACGCAGGACGCGACGTTGGCACAGAACAAGCTGTTGACGAGGCAGATAGAAGCCCTTACCGAAACCCTCAGCAAATTACCTCAACAACTACAAGCGGTAAGTTCTTCCCACTCTTCTGTTTTGCAGGTAGAAGGATGCCCCACATGCGGAGGAACCCATGAGCCTGGACAATGTGTAAGCCAACAGGATACCTCTCGAGAAATAAACTATATGGGCATACCAAATCGCGGATTCCAGGGTTACAACCAGGGGAACTCATCCGGATTCCACCAAGGGAGAGCAGGATTCAATCACGGACCACCGGGATTCAATCAAGGAAGAAACTTCACGCAAGGTTCAGGGTGGAGGAATCAGGGAAACCAGTACAAGGAGCAAAGGAACCAACAACCATACCAACCGCCATACCAGCATCCCAGCCAAGGTCCAAATCAGCAAGAAAAGCCCACCAATATAGAAGAACTGTTGCTACAATTCATCCAGGAAACACGATCCCATCAAAAGAGCACGGATGCAGCCATTCAAAATCTGGAAGTTCAAATGGGCCAATTGGCACAAGACAAAGCCGAATGGCCCACTAGAACTTTCGGGGCTAACACGGAGAAAAACCTAAAGGAAGAATGCAAGGCCATGCTGACTCAAGGGTAGAAGAAAGCACAGTAGGAAGGTAAGGTTGAAGAAGAAGACCGGTCAAAGGAAGAAAGGACAAAGACACCAGAAGAAAGGACAGAAGAAGAAGAGAAGGTGGCATCACCACCTAAAACCAAGAGCCAGAAAGCAAGAGAAGCCAAGAAAGAAGAGTCACCAGCCCTACCACAAGATCTCTCATATCCTGTCACCAAGAAGAACAAGGAACATTATTTCAAACGTTTCTTGGAAATATTCAAAGGGCTGGAGATCACTATGCCATTCGGGGAGGCCTTACAGCAGATGTCCCTCTACTCCAAATTTATGAAGGACATCCTCACCAAGAAGGGGAAGTACATTGACAATGAGAATATTGTGGTAGGGGGTAACTGCAGCGCTATAATACAGAGGAAGCTACCCAAGAAGTTTAAGGACCCCGGAAGTGTTACCATCCCGTGCACCATAGGGAAGGAAACAGTGAACAAGGCCCTCATTGATTTAGGAGCAAGTATCAACCTGATGCCCTTGTTAATGTGTAAAAGAATTGGGAATTTGAAGATAGATCCTACCAAGATGACGCTTCAACTAGCAGACCGCTCGATTACAAGGCCGTACGGGGTGGTAGAAGATGTCCTAGTCAAGGTACGCCACTTTACTTTTCCGGTGGACTTTGTCATAATGGATATCGAAGAAGACACAGACATTCCCCTCATCTTAGGCAGACCTTTCATGCTGACTGCCAACTATGTGGTGGATATAGGGAATGGGAACTTGGAGTTGAGTATTGACAATCAGAAGATCACCTTCGACCTCTTCAAAGCAATGAAGTATCCACATGAAGGTTGGAAGTGTTTCAGAGTGGAAGAGATTGATAAGGAAGATGTCAGTATTCTCAAGACACCACAGTCTTCACTAGAGAAAGCAATGGTAAATGCTTTGGACTGTCTAACCAGTGAAGAGGAGAAAGATCTGAAGGCTTGCTTGGAAGACTTGGATCGACAAGACAATATTCCTGAGGGAGAAGCCAAATTTGAGACGCTAGAGAAGAAAGTTCCATCCGAGAAGAAGAAGATAGAGTTGAAGATATTGCCCGGTCATCTAAAGTATGTGTTCTTGGAGGAAGATAAGCCTGTAGTAATCAGCAATGCACTCACAACAGAGGAGGAAAACAGGTTAGTAGATATCCTCAAGAAACACAGGGAAGCTATTGGATGGCATATATCGGATCTCAAGGGAATTAGCCCTGCTTATTGCATGCACAGAATAATGATGGAAGAGGACTACAAGCCAGTCCGACAACCCCAGAGGCGACCAAATCCAACAATGAAGGAAGAGGTAAGAAAGGAGGTACTCAAGCTCTTGGAGGCTGGGCTCATATACCCCATCTCTGACAGCGCTTGGGTAAGCACAGTACAGGTGTTTCCCAAGAAAGGTGGAATGACAGTGGTACGGAATGAGAAGAATGACTTGATACCAACACGAACTGTCACTGGCTGGCAAATGTGCATCGGCTATCGCAAGCTAAATGAAGCCACACGAAAGGACCACTTCCCTCTACCTTTCATGGATCAGATGCTGGAGAGACTTGCAGGGCAGGCGTACTACTGTTTCTTGGATGGATACTTGGGATATAATCAGATTGCGGTGGACCCTAGAGACCAAGAGAAGACGGCCTTCACATGCCCTTTTGGCGTCTTTGCTTACAGAAGGATGCCATTCGGGTTATGTAATGCACCAGCCACATTTTAGAGGTGCATGCTGGCCATTTTTTCAGACATGGTGGAGAAAAGCATCGAGGTATTCATGGACGACTTCTCGGTTTTTGGACCCTCATTTGACAGTTGTTTGAGGAACCTAGAGATGGTACTTCAGAGGTACGTAGAAACTAACTTAGTACTGAACTGGGAGAAGTGTCATTTTATGGTTCGAGAGGGCATAGTCCTAGGCCACAAGATCTTAGCTAGAGGGATTGAGGTTGATCGGGCAAAGATAGGCATCATAGAGAAGCTGCCACCACCATTGAATATTAAAGGTGTCAGAAGTTTCTTAGGGCATGCAGGATTCTACAGGAGATTTATCAAGGACTTCTCGAAGATTGCCAGACCCCTAAGCAACCTGCTGAATAAAGATGTGGCCTTCAAGTTTGATGAAGAATGTTCAGCAGCATTTCAGACACTAAAGGACAAGCTCACTACTGCACCTGTGATGATTGCACCAGACTGGAATAAAGACTTTGAGCTAATGTGCGATGCCAATGATTATGCAATAGGAGCAGTTCTAGGACAGAGGCACGACAAGGTATTTCACGCCATCTATTATGCTAGCAGGGTCCTGAATGAAGCACAGTTGAATTATTCCACCACAGAAAAGGAAATGCTAGCCGTTGTCTTTGCTTTGGAGAAGTTCAGGTCATACTTAATAGGGTCGAGGGTCACCATTTTCACAGATCATGCTGCCATCAAGCACCTGCTCGCCAAAACAGACTCAAAGCCAAGGTTGATTAGATGGGTCCTGCTATTACAAGAGTTTGACATCGTCATCAAGGACAAGAGAGGATTCGAGAATGTGGTAGCCAATCATTTATCTCGATTAAAGAATGAAGAAGTCACCAAGGAAGAACCAGAGGTAAAAGATGAATTTCCTGATGAGTTTCTTTTGCAGGTTACCACCAGACCTTGGTTTGCAGACATGGCAAACTACAAAGCCACAGGAGTTATTCCAAAGGAGTTTAATTGGAGTCAGAGGAAGAAATTTCTACACAATGCACGCTTCTATGTGTGGGATGATCCCCATTTGTTCAAGGCAGGAGCAGATAATGTATTGAGAAGATGCGTCACAAAGGAAGAAGCACGGAGCATTCTTTGGCACTATCACAGTTCACCATATGGTGGACATCACAGCAGGGACAGAACAACAGCAAAAGTGCTACAATCAGGTTTTTTTTTGCCCTTTCTTTTTAAAGATGCTTACGAGTTTGTGCATTGTTGTGATAAATGCCAGAGAACAGGGGGGATATCTCGAAGAAATGAGATGCTTTTACAGAATATCATGGAAGTGGAGATCTTTGACTGTTAGGGCATAGACTTCATGGGACCCCTGCCTTCGTCATATGGAAATATCTACATCTTGGTAGCAGTGGATTATGTCTCCAAATGGGTAGAAGCCATAACTATGCCGAAGGACGATGCCAGGGTAGTGATTAAATTTCTAAAGAAGAACATTTTCTCCCGTTTCGAAGTCCCATGAGCCTTAATTAGTGATGGAGGAACACACTTCTGCAACAATCAGTTGAAGAAAGTCTTGGAGCACTATAATGTCCAACATAAGGTGGCCACACCTTATCATCCTCAGACAAATGGCCAAGCTGAAATCTCTAACAGGGAGCTCAAGCGAATCCTGGAGAAGACAGTTGCATCATCCAGAAAGGATTGGGCCTTGAAGCTCGATGATACTCTCTGGGCTTATAGGACAGCGTTCAAGACCCCCATTGGCTTATCGCCATTTCAGCTAGTGTATGGGAAGGCATGCCATTTACCAGTGGAGCTGGAGCACAAGGCATATTGGGCTCTCAAGTTGCTTAACTTTGACGACAAAGCGTGCGGGGAAAAGAGGAAGTTACAGCTTCAGGAGTTAGAAGAGATGAGACTGAATGCCTATGAGTCGTCCAGAATTTACAAGGAAAAAACGAAGACATATCATGATAAGAAGCTGTAGAGGAGAGAATTCCAGCCATGGCAGCAGGTATTACTCTTTAACTCGAGGCTAAGGCTATTCCCAGGTAAGCTGAAGTCCAAGTGGTCAGGGCCATTTATCATAAAAGAAGTCAGGCCTCACGGAGCAGTGGAATTGGTGGACCCCAGAGAAGATAATTTCGAGAAGAAATGGATTGTCAATGGACAGCGCTTAAAACCGTATAACGGAGGACAACTAGAGCGATTGACGACCATCATCTATTTAAATGATCCTTGAGAAGGCCTACTGTCTAGCTAAAGACAATAAACCAAGCGCTGGTTGGGAGGCAACCCAACATATATTGTAAAAATGTAGTTCTTTTATTTTTGAAAAAAAAAAGCCAACAGGTGCAAACAGCAAACAGGGGGTACGAAAAGCAAAGGCCCAACAGGTGAAGTCAGTAATAGGAGGGGTGCCAATAGCAAAACTCAACAGGTGAAGTCTTGCAGAACCTCATTTCTTTTTCTTTTCTCTGCGCTCTTACACACTCTTCTTCTCTGCATCCTCTTCTCACCTACACATTCCCTTGTGCTTTTTCATGCATTCTTCACGAAACTAGGTAAGATTGGGTCTGGATTGCTGTTGTTACATTTTGCAGGTGGTATCACGCTAAGCCTATGCAGAGGCTTAGTGAGTGCAGCTAACATAAAAAAGAAGGGAGGAAGAGCGCGCTAAGCCTCCATAAAATCAGTCAGCAGAGAAGCACCCACGCGCTTAGCCTGCCTACCACGCTAAGCGCGCTTGTGCATCTGGATGCACGCGCTAAGCGCCCACTCTTGGCGCTAAGCGCGTGCCAGTAGCAGCTTGGAGGGGGTGCTAAGCGCGAGGCTGGGCCTTAGGGCCCATCAGCCCTCGCGTCGTACTCTTTGCACCCCTTTTCTACTTTCCTCACCCCCCTGCTACTTACTTTTTGCACCCCCCTCTTTACTGACTTCACTCCTATTATAGTTTCTTTTCACACCCCCCCTAATTGCTAACTGCAGTCTGTTTTGCTGTTTTTGTTTTTTTTCAGATGGCTTCTCGCAAGCGCCGTGCAGTGCCCACACCAGGGGAAGCGTCCAACTGGGATTCTTCCCGCTTTACGTCAGAGATCGCTTGGCACAGGTACCAAGACAACATTCAGCTTCGGAACATCCTTCCGGAGAGGAATGTTGAACTTGGGCATGGGATGTTCGATGAGTTCCTCCAGGAACTCAGGAGGCGCAGATGGGACCAGGTGCTGACACACCTACCAGAGAAGAGGATCGACGTGGCTCTGGTGAAAGAGTTCTATTCGAACCTTTATGATCCAGAGGACCACAGTCCCAGATTCTGCAGGTTGCAAGGACAGGTCGTTCGCTTTGACGCTGACACGATTAATGACTTCCTCGACACCCCAGTCATCTTGGAGGACGGGGAGGAGTACCCAGCATACACCAGATACCTCAGCACTCACCCCGATCCTGACACCATCTTCGCCACACTATGTACTCCAGGGGGGCGTTTTGTTCTCAACGCCGATGATCTCCCCTAGAAGCTGCTGAGGAAGGACATGACGACACTCGCTCAGACATGGAGTGTCCTTTCTTATTATGATCTTGCACCCACTTCTCACACATCTGATGTTAATCTTGACAGGGCACGCTTGATCTACGGCTTGGTGAGCCGCATGGATATGGACGTAGGCAGCTTTATATCTCAGCAGATCAGTAAGATTGCCCAGTCCAGCACCTCGAGGCTCGGGTTCCCGGCATTGATTACAGCGCTGTGTGACATTCAGGGGATGGTTTCTGATACCCTGATCTTTGAGTCACTCAGCCCTGCTATCAACTTGGCCTACATGAAGAAGAACTGCTGGAACCCCGCCGATCCATCGATCACCTTTCCAGGGACCCGCCGCACACGCACCAGAGCCTCGACGTCGACATCTGAGGCCCCTCCTCCTACCCAGCCTCCGCCTCAGCCTTCTTCTCAGAGACCGCGACCTCCACCTACCTCCACCTCAGCATCCCTGGACATGCATGGTCAGATGTTGAGGTCCATCCACATCGGACAACAGCTTATCATGGAGAACATGCACAGGCTGTCCTTACATATGCAGATGGACCCACCGCTCATCACTCCAGAGGCTTATCGTCAGCAGGTTGCCTGGCCAGGAGACCAGCCCTCCACTGACAGGGGGGAAGAGCCTTCTGGAGCCGCTGAGGATCCTGCGGTCGATGAAGACCTCATTGCTGACCTAGCTAGCGCTGACTGGGGTCCATGGGCAGACTTGGGCAGAGGCAGTTGATGTTTTCTTTATATTTTGATGTTTTCTCTTATGTTTTGATGTTCTTTTATATTTTGATGTTTTCTTTTATGTTTGATGTTTCTTTTATGTAGTCTGTTTGGGTATTTAAAAGAAGTAGTAGTAATAATATTAGTATTTCAGTATGTTTTTTCTAAGTAATAATTGCATGGTAAACTTGAGCAGTCATAATTTTTTAGCTTGTTCTGGAAGGTTCAAACACTTGAGATGCCACTAATCTTTGGAAACACTGGTTCTGGAAGCACAAGTCAGGTCAGGAAATGGAACATGAATAGTACAAGGTGGGAAGGTTAGTCGGATGGAACAAGGTCATAACTGGTACGCCGTATACTTGCTTAAATTCCGGTGAGAGTGTGAACTTAATTGTGAGAGAAAATGCCTGTTTTTAAGTTCCTGGTTTTGCATCAGTCTTAGATTGTTAGAATAGTTACTTAAGGTGGACATGATCAAGGCAATGTTTGTTATATTTAGCTACTTAGCCAAAAAGCCAACCCGACATGATTTTTTTCCCCTTGCACCCATGATTGAGCCTATATATTATTTTGAATTAACCCTTGAGCCAATAAAATGATAGTCCTACCCTTTAGGATGATAAGAGAGCAAAAATGGGTTATAAAGGTCTTAATTTGGGGGATTTTGGGAAATAGGTAGCTAAGACAGTAGTACAGCACATAGTAAGACACCTTTCACAAACTGGAGGCCCAATTAAAAAAAAAACCATGAGTGTAATAAAGGGCAGAAACAAAAGAGCAAGAGAGGTGTCAAAAGCAAAGTGCTGTGGGGAAATAAAAGGGTTAAGAAAAAGCCTCAGAAGTATTAGAAATTTTTGCTCTCTTAATCCTAAGTTGAATTCTCAAGAAAAACCATGATTTTTTTGTAAGCCAAGCCCCAATACAAGCCAATAAAGTCCTTAGTGATCCACCTAAAGGTAATTAAAGATAACTGTACTTAAGATGAAATGCAAAACTTTGGAGTCTTACTTGCAGGTTGTTAGTAAAATTGCAAACACTGAACCAGACACTTATGAGCAGAGGGAAACACCAGCCTTGTGAGGAAAGTAAGGCAAGCCAGATTTGATTAAGATTCCAGAGGACTGACTAATTCCACTCTTGTGTTTTATGCTTTCATTTTGAGATGTTGACAAATGCGGAAAGGACCACTGAAAGAAGGAGGAACTAAAGCCATTGATAGTGTTGGAACACTCAGAACTTGCTTGAAAATTTATTTGCTTTATTCTTGGTTTGCTTGGGGACAAGCAAAGTTTAATTTGGGGGATTTTGATAACTGCTAAATAATTGTAAATTAATAGTAGTTAAATAGTCAAATTTTGGCCTAGAATTAATTATTTAGCAGTTATTTATAATTAAAAGTTGAGAAATTAATTAAGTTGAATTTCTGGTGGCAGATATGAAAAATGAGGTTACATTAAGCAAAAAGGGCAACAGAAATGAAGAGAAAGAAAGAGTTCTGAAGCAGGCCCAGCCCAACACTCGCGCTAAGCGCGCGTCAGGCGCTAAGCGAGCAAAGAAGGCAGGCGCTAAGCGAGGCGTTAAGCTCGAAGAAGCAGAAACCGTTACGTGCGCTAAGCCCAGCTACGCGCTAAGTGCACGATCCAACAGAAGCACAGGCTAAGCCTGCAAGGTGCGCTGAGCGCGCGATCCGAATGCGCTGAGCACGCGATCCGAACGCACTAAGCGCGAGGTGTCGCACTAAGTGCGAGGTGTCGCGCTAAGCGCGACTATGAAGGCCCAAAAGCCCACATCCGCAACTATAAATAGAAAGCCAGTCCCAAGGAATCAATCATCTCGCCTCAGAGCACTGTTCTCAACACTCCAAGCCTGAGCTCTCCCTTCTTTCTTTATATTCTTTGTTTTTATCATCCCCATTCTTTCTTTCACTCCCAGTTGAGCCCTCAATGGCCATGAGTAGCTAATCCCCTAGCTAGGGCCTGGCAGGCCTAAAAAGCCAACGATGTACGGTGTGCTTCAAGAATTATCAATGCAAAGGGAATTTATTCCAAGTTTTTCTGTTCTAATTCTTTTCTTGTTATCTTGCATCTGTTCTTAAATTTCTTTTGGGTTCTATTCGCTCGGGAGAGGGTATTTCCTAATAAGGATTTAAGATCTAATGCATGCATTAGTTTTAGGGGTTATACACTTGGGAAAGGGTAACACCTGATAGAACAACTTAAGAAAAGAATCCTTGGGTTAGCATTGCTAGGCATAAAATGATAACTCAATGCCCATGCATTTAGCAACATCTAGAACTTAACCTTAATGCATTTTAATTATTGAATCTTCGCAAAGGCATTTGGGAGATAGGTAGTTAAAATAGGCTTGTCAACGTGAGGCATCAGGGGCAAGTAAAATTAACATATGTGGGTAGAACTAATACCAGTGCATTGGTAATGAATATCATATTTACATGCATCGTAGGCCAATTAGGTTTGTCCGGTCTTGGCATTTTTATTAATTGTCCCTCTTTTTAAACTATTTGATTTAGTAATAGCAATCTATTCCTGCACTTATTCCTATTTTTATTATTTCACTCTTACTTACAAATTGAGAAGTATTTAATAAAGTGCAATAAAATCCCTGTGGAAACGATACTCGGACTTCCGAGGTTTACTACTTAAGAGCGATTTGGTACACTTGCCAAAGTCTCAACAATAAGGTTTTGGACTTAGAGGGTTTGAGTGAAGGATCGAGCTGCAAAGATCATAAAAGGGTGTCTTTTTGCACACTTGATCTACCAAATCGCGGTTCTCATCTTTCCATGGGAAAGAGGGTTGGGATAGTGTGAAGGGAATAGAAATAGAAGCTAGAAGAAGAAAAAGAATGTGCAAAAGAAGACACACTGGTTGGGATCCTCCTCATTTTTCTCTTGTGATGGATAAGGGAATAAGAATGGTCTAGGATCTTTCTTTGGCTCATAACAAACTGAACCTGATAGTGGTGGAAAGGTCCATGTAACATGGGGTTTCAAACTCTGAGGCACTTCTTTCCTGGTTTTATATATCGAGCAAATGAATCATTCCTATATTAAATTTTAAGACATTGCAGTAGTAGAAATCAGTTTGGACTGCCTGGCCCTTCCCTTCTAGAGATTGATCATGATTAGAGACCTGAAGCTGGAACTCTGGCATCGTCTTTGGCAGTGAGTATATATTATTATTTTATTTTTAATTTGGTATGGCCTGTTCAGCTGATAATTTGAATACACTATCCAGTGGAGTATTGTCTAGAGCTTTTGACTCAAGCCTTTATACTTGTGTGCATCTATTAAACTCCGCTGAAACTCTTGTAGTTTGAACTGGAAATGGTTCTCTGAGGTGAAATTAATTCTTTGTTTTGAATGCCATTTCAATCAGATATTTAAAAAATATCTCGATGCCTGCCAACTTTTGAATCTTTGTTGTACTGTACAGGTTCATTGATGTTGCTTATGGTCAAAAGCTTTATAACTGGAGAGGCGAAACTACTGAATGTAGTTTTCCTTCAGTTATTTCTGCCATTTGTTCCACTGGCTCTGACAAGATGCAAGCAGGTGGAATTTCCGCTTTGCCATCTTTTATTGCAGCTGGACTAAGTTCTGGGCACTGTAAATTATTAAGAACGAGATTAAGGAAGATTCTGTGATTGTATACATATTGTTGTCCATAACGATCTTTAATTGAAATTTTTATTTTGAATTTTAGAGATTTAGGGCAAGAGATCTATCTTAGAATGTTAGCTATGACATTTTCAATGTCACAAAACCAAAGCTTGAAAGCTTCAAAGTTTCTGTTTCAGTCCATTGGATATTTTTAATTTTTATCATTTTTCTGTATGTGTTGCAGATGGCACAGGAAATATCAGAAAACAAGAGCTTTTTCAGGCTTCTGTAGACCTCAAGGTGATTTACAAAATGTCATAAAATAGTTGTTTTCAAATATAATATCAGAGCTTCTCTATACATATTAAACATGGCTCCTGTCAGAGAATTGTTTTAATTTTTGTTTTTTTCGTTAGATCACTTAGTGGTCACACCTTTCCAATCTTAGAACATAAATTTCTAGAGAAACCTAGGTAGACTTTCCTTGATAATGTTGTACACATAAGTTAAAGATGACAGTCTCTGGCCAAAATTTAAGAGGGGTATTCTTTGTTCCGATGCAACAAGTGATTGTCAATCATCCAGATCTGTAGGTTTTGCACCAATAGGTCTATGGAAGTTATAATATTTACTATTATGAATATTACTGTTAGGTCCTTATATTGCCGTAGTTTGACTTTTTGTTCCTCTAAGTAACATTTCTATCTTTGCTGCTATTGTATTCAGGTGGTCTGCTGAAAATGGAGTAAATAAGAATGGATCTCCAGAGCTGCACATCATGCTCGCTGAGTACATAATTTCTGAAAGTCCTGAGGTGGTGAGTTTCGCAATGGTTTTTCTTGAATTTATTTACTTACGAAGCTTTTTCTTTTTAAATCAACATCTGTATGAAACTTTTCTTATCTTTGAGTTTTTTTGTAGAAGAAAAACATGATTGGTGATATGTAAAGGTTGTTCTGTTTCAACAGTTAATAAACATTGATTTAGTTGGCTAACTTTAGGTTTTTTGGGTGGGCAGGTTACATGAAGATAAGAGGAATTTGGAAGCCATGGCGTGGATGTTTGGAGACTCAAATTGTTAATTGCTTAGTTGCTATATAAGATTTTGAATTTGAAGGGATTAAGGAAAAATCAGGCTAGGAACATTGTGGTTTTAATGGGAAGAGTTTTTAATAATGTTGGCCAAGTAAATTAGGTAGCTGTTAAAAACATGAAATTAAAGAAAACTGGGTATGAGATGAGAAGAAGAAATTGCCAAGGTTCTCTGGGTTCAGAATTGATTTATTTGCAAAGTGTAGCAGACTAGCAGGTCATCTCTAGTCAGTTGCACTTTTAAATCTTATAAGGCATTAACGATACGAAAGTAAACACTTGGAACTCATTCACGGTTTCATTTTGAACCACTTTTTGGGTGCAGATGGCAGGAATGTTTGATTGCTTTGGTTGGTGCACTTAGGATGCTTTTTTTCGAAATGTTAATCCTCAGGGAATCATTGATGGACTCAGGAGGTCTTTTCATCTGTTCATTGTAACAAAAATTTAAGATAGTTGATAGACTAAAATTTCTGACAAACTCAAATGATAAATTATCTTAAATATAATTCACAGTCAACCATTGATATTTGAGTAACAACAGAGCTATTTTCCATTTCATCGAAGTTCATCATTTCGACTCTTAATTTCTTTCTCATTTTACTGCTATGTCATCCCTCATCTTGTTTTTTTATTACTTCTTTAAGTTCTAAGGACTGGTGAATAAAAACCTTCTCGATTATATTTGTATCTCAGTTTATGTGGCCCGTTAAATTCCAGTTTTTTCTTGTACCAACTATAGTGTAAATTATATTCTTTGGGTTAAACCTTGTGTTTTATTATGATAGCTTCCTTCTAGTTATGACTTCTGCAATAGGAAAACACTATAAATAAAGGTTGATTGGGGGAGGTATGCAAGAATTTGTGTCCCAATTGATACATATAACTAGTCATTGGAATTTAACTTTTGGCTATATAACCATTAATTGGGACAAGGTTTTGAAAGAAGGCCCGCATGTTATTTGTGCTTCGTGTAGATGGATTATCAAAATGTTTCCTATCTAATATTTTTGGCTAAAAAAACCACATCGGGTGTGCACAAAAACCGTCTTAGAAGGGATGATTTTTTAAGACGGTTATCAAGTCAAAATCATTTTAGAAGAGTCCACTTCTAAGATGGTTTTGACGTCAAGTTAGTGGAAATTTAGTGGTTGTCAAGAATTAGACGTAGTCTCGGGGTTGAAACGAACCAATAAAATTCTGTCTTTTTGTTGTTTAACTGGCAAAAGATTTGAATTTGTTTCTAGATCTTATATCACCTTTTGTTTATCAAAGAATATTGTTTTTCTAATTGTCTAATACATTCTGAATCAAAACTTCTCTAAGTGTTTTAGGTTTATATTCATTAGATAATAAACGTGTTTTCAATCTTAAGAAAAATTTTAATTTCTAAAAACACAATTCAATCCCCCTTCTTATGTTATTTACTTCTACAATTTGGTATCAGAGCTCAAACTCTAAGTGTTGAGTACTTAACAATGTGTAGAGGAAAAATCCAAATGGCAGATAACCAACATCAGTTCGTCACTAAGGGAACATCCCTCACAAGGCCACCAAACTTTGCTTGAGAAGACTACCCCTACTAGAAGGACATAATGGAGATGTACATCAAGTCCACCCATTATAGAATTTGGCTTATCATCACCAATGGGATATTCCCATTCCTAAACCTGAAGTTGAATGGACAAATGACAATTTGTCCATCATGGAGCTCAACACAAAAGCCAAATACACTCTAACATGTGCCCTTTCAAAAAATAAGTACAACAAGATTTACAGACTAAGAGCTGCTAAAGAGATCTGGGACTCATTAAGTATAAACTATGAAAGATGGAGAGTTTGTGGATGACATGTTTGGAAGACTCCATGTTCTTCTAAAAGAATCTAGAAGCTCTTGGACAGATATATTCAAAGGCTTAGATAAACTTGAAGTTGTTGGACAACTTTCGTTAGGTATGGGAACCAAAGACCACAACCATCCAAGAAGCAAGAGATCTGAAAAAATATGGCATGGGATGAGTAGTTGGGTATCTTGAGAGTCCATGGAGTCCACCTTCAAAATAGGGAGCATCTACAAAAGAAGAATTTTGCTGCCCTCAAATCTGAAGAGACAAGCTTCAAAAAAGAAGAAAAAAAAGCTTGACCAAAGCTTTAAAAGTGCAAATGCAAGAATATGATGGATCAAACAACTCTAATGGATTTATGAATGATGAAGTGGCTCTTATGTCCAGGAAGTTCAAATAGATGATAGAGAAGAAGGGAAAGTTCTAACACTCATCCGGGTGCAAAGATTATAGATTTAAAAAGAAAAAACAAGGAGGAAAACCATGAGATAATCTATTTTGAGTGCAGAAAGTCTAGACATATAAAGGCTTAATATCCCCAACCAAAGAAGAAGAGATATTCTAGGGACAAGAAGAAGAAAATTCTAATGGTCACTTAGGATGACTTAGACAATGAGAATAGTAGCAATTCAGAAGATGAACAAGTCAACATTTATCTCATGACAGATACAAATGATAAGATCGAGATAAAAACTTGTTCTAAATTTGATACCTCTTCGTGTACTTCATCAAACGATAAAAAGGATATGCCCTATGATGTTCTTCTTTAGAACTGTCATATGATTTCTCTTTAGTGTAAAAATTTTAAAGAAAAATTCAAAGCTTTTGTTTATGAAAACATTGAATTAAAGAAATCAAATGAGGATCTAAAAATGATTCAAACTCTAGAAGATCATTTTGTGAAAAGAATGATATTTCCACAACTTCTCTTCACCAATAACACCTCAACAAAATGGGGCTAATTGAAAGAAAAAAAATAGAACCCTGCAAGAGATGGCTATAACCATGCTTTGTGAGAATTCACATCCCAAGCACTTACCGGCAGAAGCATTTAATACAATATGTTATGTTCATAATAGAATATTGATTAGACCTTTGATAAAAAAAGACTCCCTATGAATTATGGAGAGGAAGAAGACCCGATATTTCATACTTTCATCCATTTGGATGTGAGTGCTTTATCCCGAACACTAAAGATCAACTAGCAAAGTTTGATTCTAAAGTGAATAAAAGAATTTTTCTTGGCTTTTCTGATACATCTAAAGCATATAGAGTTTTTAATATTAGAAATTTAGTAGAAGAATCCATCTATGTTAAAGTAGAATGTAGAAGGCATGAGACTTACACTATCTCTTATATTTTACCCTGCCAAACACAACATAAAAGGATTTGATTTGAACAGGTTAAAGGGAATAAGAGAGATCACTGATTTGAATCTTATTGTTAGCAAAATAAAAATAACAAAAAAAGGTAACAATTTTCTCCATAAGTGTTATAGGGAAGGAGAAAGATACCAGGGGAGTGTATTTATGAGGGTAGTTAACGAAAAAAATTTCAAAAAATAATAGGCAGGGTGAGTTTATTTAGTTTGGTACAAGAGTGTAAATAGTAAAAGCTTTAAACTTTTAACCCAATCTCAAAGCCCAATCCAACTTAGGTTTTTTGTTCTAATGGTGGAGACATGGTTCGGGATTAGGGATTTGAAAAAACAAGAATAGTCTCTAAAGAAAAAGTGATAGGAACGATCAAGAAAACAACATCACCCAAATGTCAATCTCTTCTCACCGGTAAGAAAAGAGTTTTTCAGTAATACGTATTTTTTTCATTCTTCAATTTTGGGTGCGGTGTTGCTAAGTCGCAATTGAGAAGGTTTATTGCGTGTCCCTTGTTGTGTTTTTTGGTTCAGAATTTTGTAGCTAGTTGCATTCAAGATTGGAAGTACCAATACAGTGCCTTTGAAGTTTGAAGTGGTTGGTCACTAGAGATAATTATGTGATTTGTGCCTTGATATTCGACCAACATCAGACTAATTTAATTTAAAACTTTTTCATTTTTTGACTCAATTTTATTTACCCTTGATTTGTTTATAAAAAACTTTGATTACTTTTGAGTTTAGTCACACTTAACATTCCTCACTCCTTCTTTATATTTTGCTGTCGAATTCAGATTTTTCCCTTATAAATTCAGCATGCGATGTCAATTGAGTTACACCCATTACATTTTACCCTTGAATTTTAAGTCAAAGGTTACTTTGAATCCCAAATAATATGTAATGGATTCTTAGTTTATGCTATATTATTGTTATTATTGTTAGCATTTGTTACTAAATTGATGTCCCTATATTTTTATTGAAGTCGATTTCTAAGAATAATGATGCATTTTTACAATAAAGGACATGATAAATAAGGTTCAGTGAGTCAACAATGCTGGAAAAACAACTTGTGTACTAATTTAACACAATGCATCCAAATTAACAATGAAAACACGTCACTCTACATTTTGGAGGCATTCTGCATAATTGTAAATGATAAAATGAACAAGTTTGAGAGAATGCCTAGATTAGAACAGATTCCAAATTTCCAAGTTATTTTTGTAACAGAAAGGGTATCTTTGAAATGTAGGTTTCCATGTGATAAGGCAAAATAGTACATGATTTTTTTGGTTGTGTTAAAATAAGAGAAACAAAGGAAAATTGAATGAAAATCGTGTGCTAAAGTACATAATAAATGCCTATTAGGTTAATTACATAGTTGTCAATCATGTCATTGTGGTCCCTAAAGTAGGATAATGGATAGCAGAATGACAGATATTTTAGTCTTTTTTTTTACCTATTCTGAATTTATATATATATATATATTGTTTGATTTAGAATTTTTATTATTATTTAGTTACTTATATTATATATTATGTTTAATTTAGTTTTTATTACTATTATTATTTAGTTGATTATATATTTTTATGTACTATAATTTTTTATTTATTGTATCATATATTATGCTCTATTTAGTTTATTATAATTTGTGTTATTATAA
Source organism: Glycine max (assembly GCF_000004515.6). NCBI lineage: Eukaryota > Viridiplantae > Streptophyta > Magnoliopsida > Fabales > Fabaceae > Glycine > Glycine max. The sequence goes on from NC_016090.4 coordinate 2,731,476, forward strand.
TTATTTAGTTTATTATATTAATAGTTTACAGATTTATTTTACCACATAGGAATTTAGGTAACAAGTTAAAAAGTCATAATTGTAAAACACAATTATTATTTCCACTCCCCTTTTTTCTTAATACACTTCTCGCAATCACCCCCTTGTGAGGTAATAATTTGTCATTTATTCATCTTCCTCTCCAATTACAAATCAAGTTATTGTAAAAGAAATATCCAACACGTTGCTATTGAAAAGAGTATAAAATACTTCCCAATCAAAACTCTACCCAAAGATATCATTCATTAAAATGCCAATAACAAGTACCAAATCTCAAAGACTTAAACTTTGCAAATCCTCATGTCATTTATTTACACTGCCAAATACAACACTTGCAATTAACCATTATCAGACTATGCTCCCCAGCATCTATACCAACATTTGTTATTTCATCATTCCTAATCACGTGCTCAAAAGGCCGAATTGCTAATATATATGCAAGGTATACCAGCACCATATCATGATTCCTCTGCATAGAAACCAGTAGCGGATCCAAGACCCTAACTCAGTGGGGGCAAATTATAAAAAATAAAATCAGTGAGTTCAATTATATAAATATAAATAAAATAAAATACAAAAATATAAGATTTTATTTACAAATTTAATGAATTTTAAAAAATGAGGGGTGCAAGTGCACCCCCTAAAGGCATCGTAGGTCCGCCGCCACTGATAGAAACAACAACCATATTTCCTTATATCAGAAATCACCAAAACACCAAATATAACCTTTATCCAGAAGCTTAACATTATTCCAGACGTTGACCTGGAGCATAAACCCAGCACGACAAAGGATATGATAACTTTTGAGTACACTGCCCAGAGAGAAAACACATGTATATTTACATCAATAATTGTAATGATGTCTCAATATAATCCTAATCAAATCACGTAAAGGTGAGTGTGAATAATTTCAAGAATAGGTTTTCTGGTAAGAGGGTATTTTGGGTAAACAAATTTCAAAGGGGAGTGGATTAGCAAAAGGTGGGGTAGAAATAGTACTTTCCCTCTAAAAATATCTAGCAGATAAATGGTGGACTTGGCCCAAGGCCCAATTGATTAGAAAAGAGGGAAAAAAACACCTAAACGGTTAAAACCCTAACGACCCGATCCATCTACCCATGTTTTGTTAGCTCAGCCGTCACTGTTAAAGTGAAAATCACGACACTCAAGTGGAAGAGGGAGGTCGGCGACGGCTGCTACTTCAATCGGCGCCGCTACCGAGGTCTCCGTCGCGGCGGAAAGGGGCATCTCCGCTCCACTACGGCGGCTATTGACTACTATGGTTAATTGCATTAATTGTACATAAATAGACCTCTAAATCAAAGGTAATGTGGTTATAAACCGCTATTATTAATAGAATTAGAATGTAATATTCTGATTTTCAAGTTAATTGTAAGAATCATTTAGCTAATGTTTAAAGGAATTTAGCATCATATTCCTGTATATTTTGTTGAATAAAATTGAAGTAAAGCAGGCTCTCTGCATGTGGGAGCAAGGCTATGTATATCTTCCCTAGATTTCACTAAACTGGATCTCAATTAAGTTAATCATACTATATCCATGTCTTGATGAAACAGATAGATCTTATTCCTGTTGGCTTTTTGGCCATATGAGATTTTTCCTTTTGTTGGTCATATGTGCTTTTGGCCCTTACCAACATGGGCTATGGCTGGGTATGCAGTCTTTTAGAGGATTGGTTGCCTTTTTTGTTGACTAAATTCTATCTAACTATAATTGTTTTAAATTGGTTTATACAATTTGCAATAATAGATTCATAAATATGATATAGTCTTGTTCCTTATTTTAATTTGGATGTTTATCTATGGCTGCTGTATAAATCATTCTAGTTATGGAAGATTCTGATCAACCTGCCAAATCTGCTGAAAACCAGCAAACTGAACAAGGTATGTCTTCTTATTTTATCTATAATTTGTTGCCTTTGCATTGGACTCAAATGTCCAATCATGTTTGCTTTTGTTCTCTGCATTAATGCTTGTTACTTGTAATATGTTTATTTTCAGTGTGTAGTTTTTTCAGAAAGCCGGTTAATAAAAAGAATTTAAGGAAGCGAACTATTGAAATTGAAGATAATGAGGAGGACTCAAACAATGAAACTTCTCTGTTGCATATTCAGAAGAAAACCTTAAAGGCTGACAATAAGTTGTACTTTTCCACCGGCTCTTCAAAAAGCTCTGCATCTGCTGAACCAAGTGAAGAATCTGGAAAAACAGTCTTTCAATTTGAGTCTTCAAAAGAGATTCAAGTTCAACATGATAGCAAAGCAACAGCAATTCTAGAGACCGAGACTGAGTTTTCAAAAGATGCTCGTGCCATCCGCGAAAGAGCTCTTAAGCAAGCAGAGGAGAGTCTGAAAGGGAAAAGTGCAAGCTCTGAGGATAAAAAATTATATAAGGGAATGAACAGTTACAAAGACTACAAGGCTGGCTTTCGTAGGGAGCAAACAATTGCTAGTGAAAAAGCTGGAGGGTCACATGGTCCTCTTAGGGCTTCAGCTCATATTAGAGTTTCAGCAAGGTTTGATTATCAGCCTGACATATGTAAGGATTATAAGGAAACTGGTTACTGTGGATATGGTGATTCATGTAAGTTTATGCATGATCGAGGGGATTACAAGTCTGGGTGGCAGATGGAGAAGGAATGGGAAGAAGCTGAGAAACAAAGGAAAATGAGATTGGCTGCAGGAGAGGATGCAGATGAGGAGGAGGGTGCTAATTTGACTGATGAAGATGATGAGGATTCGCTACCATTTGCCTGTTTCATTTGTAGAAACTCTTTTGTGGATCCTGTAGTAACCAAGTGCAAGCACTACTTCTGCGAGCATTGTGCATTGAAGGTATAGACTTACAATTGTTGCAAATAAGTTTTAATTAGTAATAGTTAGAAGTTATCTAGTGTTGAGTATGTGATTAAATATTTATAATTAAGATTTTATGTTACTCATTTTAGTTTGATTATATTAGGTTGCAGTTGTTCTATGACTGAGTAGTTGCTCTGGTTGGTTAAATTTTATTAATGAATACTATTGAATATTTTCTTTTTATCTTTGATGTGTTCCTTTAGACTTCTGACATTGTTACTGTAGTAACACGTAATTCCATTCTATTTAATTATGTCTAACTTTCTGTTTGGTTTTATTTACAGCATCATTCAAAGAATAAGAAGTGTTTTGTCTGCAACCAGCCAACACTTGGCATTTTTAATGTTGCTCATGAGATACGCAGGAAGATGGCCGAGGATAAATCATAAAAATGTCTCTGTAGGATACATGGATCTCTTTACTTCAAGGAAGTTATCTTTTCTCCCTCATTTTAGTTTCATGTTTAAGTTTGATGCTATGTAATGAGTTGAAAACATACCATAGGTCTGCACAGTGGAATTAGGTCTCATTCGTTTTGTTGTATTTCTTTGACATATAGATCCCAGAATATCTAATGGTGAGAGACATTTATGGATTTACCCATTTGTATATAGCATGTCAGTTGGGCATACTATGGTTCTTTTTGCAGTAGTTTGTTACCAAATTAATTTTGAATACAGCGACCTTTACTTCCATAATTCTTATCGTTGAACTATATTATTGTCATTGTTAGCTAGATTTAAATCAGATATGTGGTCCTGTTAGCCGATATGTTGACATAACCTGGTGGACAGATTAGATGAATGAAATGACTTTATGATTCTCTATAGGAATAACAGGAAAGGACTAGACGGCTTCACTGAATCTAACTTACATATGGATTCATTTCAAGTTGAGTCATTGATTTGTTTATTGGCCTTTGGTTAGGATATTTGCAATGCTATCTTTCAATTTAGAATTGGATCATTGCACCTTCAGAATGGAACCGATTTGTTGGCAACCGATACTATATAATCCGGGGTGTAACTTTTTCCTCACAATTTGAACACATGTTGGCCCAGCGGAATGTCATGCAAGAAGTAAGATTTGACTCTTGGCTTTCATTTTTATGAAGGCTTGTCTTTATCTTTGTTGTGAAATGACCCTGTGGAATTTGCATATAACGAGCTTGTAGAAAAATGTAGTTTGAATCTTAAATGGTTTGATTTAATTTTGATTTGAAAATTTTAAAAATTTCAGGGACATTTTACACTATTGCTATTAATAGGCTTAAATTCAAAAAGGTTTATTGGATGAGTGTTTTTCATGATAATTTGTTGGTGGAGGAATATGTAAAAGTTTGGAAAAGGTTTTGTTAAACAATCATAACCTTTTGACTCCTATCTTCAATTTATTGATGGATCCTTGTTACAATCGAAAGTTTTGGCTTTTGTTATAAGCCTTTTCATGTTATTTGTTTTGCCTTTTTCTTCCATAGGTTGGGTCAAATATTGATGAAGCTTCAATATTAAAAGTGTAGATGGTAAATATCCCTCTTAGTTATATTCCCTCCTAGGATTGCCTTATCTAGAAGCACTCCAAAGATGGTTTACTGTTAAAGCGGGATATCATCAAGCTGTCGATGCTAATTGTAAATTCTTAGCTTACTCTAGCCACACCCCTGGAGATTTATGGAAGACACTCAGGAAGATCAAAACTTTACAGAAGTGCCAGAACCTTGCTTGGACAGCTTGTAAAAATATCCTCACAGTAATGTTAAATCTGAAATCTAGAGGAACGAATGTGGATGAAAATGATCGTGCTTGACTTCCAATTTCGAGTTTATGGGGGAGAATTTGTGAATTAGTCTAGAAATCCGATCAAATTCAATCTTCAATCTGGAGGAATGAAGCTTGTCCTCTGAGATGAGCTATTGAAACTGCAACTCAGTTGTCCTTTTCTGATGTTCTTTTTGAATCTGATTGACTGCGGGTGGTAAATCAATGGAATGATAGAAGCAACACTAACAGGAGTTATTTTGCTCTACAACTTTCTTCACACTTACACTTTCACAATCTTACTTTTATTCATAGATCCTCTAATAGGGTAACACATGAACTAGCTAGATTAGCATTTTTTGTAAAATATACTAGGGTCATTTTGCTTCAATTAATATCGTCTTTAACTTAAAGAAGTGTAGATGGTAGATATGGGAGTTTGTTTGTCACGAAGGATGTGGCTCAGCTTTCATATCTAAGGTTTAGGGAATCTTTACGGGGTTGCGAATGGTATGTGTTTTGGAATAAGTCTTTAGTAAAGTTTAATCTTCAAGGTATGAGTCTCTAAAATTATATACTATTGTTTTGATGTATATATGTTTTAACATGATAAGTGATTGGTATATATTGATGACATGCATATCACCATAGCAATAAAGAGAACATCTTTGCAATGGTTATAATGTACAAATTTATTATGAATCATTAAAACAACTTAATCCTTAACCAAGATGTAATGCCTCCTTAAAATCACCAAACTACACCTATAATATCAGCACGAGCATTCTCACAAGTATTTTGGGGGACACCAAGATCAACCTATCATTGTTCTGAGGTTAAACTTCCAAGCATCCAAGGGCTTTCCACTTTTCATGTTGAGATGTGGAGATTAGGGAATAACAACCGTCATTCTCACTCTCAATTATAAAATTTTAGAGTTTCGCTCGCAATCAGTTATAATCTCTTGTTCCCAAAATTTGTTAATATGTTAGAATTCTTATTACATTTCGAGGTAGAGTCTCTCATGGTATTACTACATTTGTTCATGCTCATTCAACTATGCTCAACAGCTATTGAGTGGCAATTTACCAAAAAAACAACTTATATATAAGTACTTACATAATAAACAAATTCAACAAGTGATCAATTAAGTTTTTTACACCCAAACACTCAATATTTTAAGAAATGATTTATATTTTTTTATGCAAAATTAACTATAAATTAAGGTTTAAATACATTTTTAGTCTTTGTCATTTAGTGTTTCTATTTTTCTTTCTTGTAAAATTATTTTTTTATTTTTAGTTATTGTAAATTATTTTTGTTTTGTTTTTAGTTTTCAAGACAATTTTGATAACGCTTTTAAAAAAACAAAATTTTATATGAACGAAAAATAAAAAAAATACTAAATTGCAGAAACTAAAAATATATTTAAATTTTAAATAATATAATCGAATTTGAAAATCAGTCTTTTTAGTTTGATAAAATAATTAGCGGATTCAATCTCTTTAAATAAATGAATGTTTAAGTCCAACTAAGTTTTTATTAATTTTCTAAAAATAATACTTAATAATATTACATAAACTAGCTCGCATTTAAAGAATAATTTACCTTTTTATATATAAAATTTAATATTGCAAGTAATTTATGCTTGAATTAAGTGTGTGACTTTTGTTTTTGGTGAAATGAATTAAGTATGTGATGTGTCTATTCTTTTTTATTTTATTTTATTTTCACCAGTTATATAGATTTGATTCACAATTTTCAAATTTAATACAAGAAAGACTTGTTAACTACTCCAACGATAATTCATAAATGAATTATACGCCCACCCACCATCCAATAATCAATATCTATCCTTTTCCATTCTGTTTGGAAGAATTCACTCTGATAATATGAATCTGTCAAGTCCTATTTCTCTCCTTCTAGATATTTGACCAAAAATAATGCAGCTGTTAGATATAATATTCCATCAGCCATTTGTTTATTAGTCACTAATAATGGTATCAATCAACCACAGTTAAGTAATGTACCGATATTTTAATTAGCTAATAAACTAATAACAGTAGTAATTATTAAAAAACCTCCAACAACATTTTATCCAAAAAAAAACCTTCCAACAACATTTTATCCAAAAAAAAACCTTCCAACACTTACTACTATTACAACCTTATTAGCCAAAATCACGCAATAGATATTTATTATTATTTTTTTAAAAAAGAAAGTAAAATAATACTATCCTTTAGAAGAAGAAAAAAAAAAACAAAGCAAGCATGCATAAAAAAAAAAAAAAAAAAAATTTAAAAGATAAAAAAATAAAACCAACATTTTCATCCCTCTCGGTGCTGTGTTTAGCTTCCTTCTTCTTCTTCCTCTTTCTTCTTCTTCTGCTGCACCCACAAATCAAAACCCCCCTTTTCCAACCCAATTTTTCTCCATAAACCCTAGATTCAACGAACCCGCCGACCAAGCTCGAACCTCACGTCGCAAAAAAACACTTCTTTTCCCCTCTCCGAGGTTGTCGTGTCGGAGCATAGCCATGTTGTTCCCTCGAGGAAATTGATGATTTTTCATAACATTGGGGTCTCGTTTTGCTTGTGGGGTCACCTTGAAGGAGGGAAAAGTAACGAGCTTTGGGGCTGAATCGTGGTGGGTCTGTTGAGTATGCATAGATCTGGAGCTACGATGGCGTGGAACGTGTTCAAGTTCTGCACTGCTCTGCGTGGATTGGGCTCGATCATGATCCTGTTGGTTCTTGGCGTTGTTGGTGCCACTTACTATGCTGTTGTTTTGACCAATTATGGCCCTGCTTTGTATGCTGGAGGACTTGATTCTCTTGTTGCCTTGGCAGTGTTGATCTTGTTTCATAGCTTGGTAAGCTTCTAGAGTTTCTTTTTTTATCTTGAATTTTGTGACTTTTTAGGTTTTTTGAGTTTTTCTTATTTGTTTTTATAGGAAATTCAGTGTAAGAAGGAAATTTGTTTATCAATTTGTTTGACTTTAGCTTTTTAATTAAAAGTAGCTGCAAATAGTTGTTAGTTAATAGTTCGGGATCATGATCCTTTATTTGGTTATGTGATGAGAAAGAGTGTGTTGTTTTAATGATGATACTGACGAGTGAGTTTTCTGAGAAGCAGTTGAGCATGAAGTTTGAAATGTGTATGTGGAAATTCATTTTGACTTGTGCCTAATGCTGGATGCTGGAATGCTGTTTGAAGTTATATAGTTGGTGTGATGGATTGATGAGGTGTGGTTTTTTGGTGTGTGAATGGAGTGATATTGTAATTTGGAATTTTTTCTCTTGATTTCACAGTTGGTTATGCTGTTGTGGAGTTACTTTTCTGTTGTTTTTACCGATCCGGGGAGTGTCCCTCCAAACTGGAAGCCTACAATTGATGAGGAAAGGGGAGAGGCTGATCCGTTGGTTGGGACAGAGTTTAGTAATCTGCCGTCTGATCCCAATCCACGGGTTCGGTACTGTCGGAAGTGCAATCAGCTCAAGCCGCCTCGATGCCATCATTGTTCAGTTTGTGAGTGTTGTCGCACACAGAAGTTTCTATTTTGTGTATTGCCACGTTGAGATCAAGTCATCGTAAGTAAATTTGATGTTATTTTTGGCTTTATACCAGGTGGGCGCTGTGTTTTGAAGATGGACCACCATTGTGTGTGGGTAGTCAACTGTGTCGGGGCTCTAAATTACAAATATTTCCTTCTTTTCTTGGTATGGACGCCTTAGCTGAAGTTATTGTTTTATTATCTAGTTATTAGTTGTGTGAATTGTATTATTTCTGGCTTACAATGATTTTATTTGATGTCTCTGACTCACTATAGAGCTGTGCTAATAATCTTGTGATATACCCTATTTTATATTACTCACTGGGTTCAATTGTTTTTAAGTTAGAAAGTAAAAACATTCACATACTATATTATTGCTGCCAATTGAACCAACTGTGAAATCAAGAGAAAAAATTCCAAATTATCGCTGGGTTCAATTGTAAATTTGTTCGTTTTATTTATTGCTGCCTATACAGAATCCCTTACCTTTTCTAATATGATTAAATCTTGGTGCAGTTCTACACTTTTCTTGAGACGACTCTAGTGACTGCATCCTTGCTGCCTCATTTCATAGCATTCTTTAGTGATGGAGAAATTCCTGGAACACCTGGCTCTCTTGCTACAACTTTTCTTGCTTTCGGTAGGGTCTCAGAACATGGTTCTAGGCTAGCTGTTGGTTCCATCTGCAAATTTCTATAACAGTTTTGGATTCCGTGCAGTTTTAAACCTGGCCTTTGCACTGAGCGTCTTAGGATTTCTCATCATGCACATATCTTTGGTGGCTGCTAATACGACCACTATTGAGGTAAACTTCTGCATAAAAATAAGCTAGAGAAAATTGTGATACTTGTTTGCTCCTTTGATTTGGGAAAGTAGATCCTAAATACCTTTTTAATTTACACCTAAAGAAATTGTTCTGCTCCTAGTTGAATGACACTATTTTGTTGTATATGGATTGATGAATATTTTATGATACATAAACTGTACCCTCTAGTGCAGATGTAAATACTTGTATATGAGTGTGCTATGAAAATATTATTGTATTCTTCAACATGATGCTTTCATTGTGGTATGGCTTAGGTTAAGTCTGATCAAATTTTGTTCCTTGTGAGCAGGCATATGAGAAGAAAACTACTCCAAAATGGCGTTATGACCTTGGTCGTCGAAAAAATTTTGAGCAGGTTATATTGACTGACTTTTATTTTTTTACGTCACTTTCTTTTTAGATTATTTTTTGGTTGAGTTTCATGCTGACTACATAAAAATTCTTTGACAAACGGTGTTAACATCACTAGAATAAAATCCATTTATATTAACAATCTAAGCACTGATGAATAAGGGGACATGATCTTCAGTTTAGAGTTATGACAAATGATTAAGCATGCATGCATTGGAAAATAATACTTGGACACATACACACTGATTTGTGTACACTCAATTACTGTTCAAGATGCCAGTTAGTGGTTTATAATTTGAAAGCTCGTTTAAGCTTCAAAGTATCCAACACATGATCTTGCCATTTGAGTTATTGAAAGACAGTGGCATCTGTTTAAGCTTCAAAGTATCCAACACATGATCTTGCCATTTGAGTTATTGAAAGACAGTGGCATCTCTATCTAGCATAACATGAACTAGTTTTAACATATTTACCACCCATGTTTCCCCATGTGCTAGTCACAATCTAGCCAGTTGAAATTAATGTTGTAAACAAAATTTCATTCATATTTTTAGCCTACCTCTTACTAGAATGCTTTAAGCAGTGACTTAAACTAGATATTATGGCCATTTTTACGATATTTGGATGAAACAACTCCTCTTATTAGGTTTCAGCGAAAATAAACAGAAAAATTTAACTCTAGTCTTGCCAAGAAAGTAAAGACACTTCAAAATGTTTGTTGCATCATGTAATTTATTTTTATTTCTTGAACCTTTGTACTACTATTATAGATAAATTTCTTGAACCCAAATAGGCTGTTGTGTGAGGGGGCATGTTAGTGATATAAAAGTATAAAACCTTTCATGTTAGATCCATTCCATTTCTAAAATAACTAGTGGACCCTATAATCTATTGTGGTGAGTCCTTGATGGACATGACAAATTGTATGCCTCTTTCCAATAAGACTGGAACTTGTTATTTAGTGTGTTTGGGTGAGTGTTAGCAAGATTGATTCTGGTAAGTGAAACAATTTATGTTTGAGTGTTTGTATTCTAAAAGCAAGATAGTAATAAAACTCAACATAAAATTTCTGATCTAATACAAAAGTTACTTTAAATCAACATCAATTTTAAATCCAGAATCAATTCTTCAACATGGTACCAAACATCAGAACATTTACCTAAAATTATTTTAGTTGTTATTTTAATGGATGACTGAACATGAAACCAAACATGCACTTAATAATTGGAGTGGATCCAAATCCTTTTTTTTGGATAGTTGGTTCATGACAAATATGCTAATAGACCATGTGAGTTGTAATATTTTTAACTTCGTCTCTGGGGTACCATGTATAATTTGGATGCTGGGGTGCTCTTATTCTGGTATTATTATTGAATAATGTATTTGGTTACATTATGGTTGATGTTGCTTTGGTATGTTGCTTTGGTATCAGGTTTTTGGGATGGACAAGAAGTACTGGTTCATCCCTGCTTATTCAGACGAAGATATACGAAAGATGCCAGCTCTACAAGGTCTTGACTATCCTTCAAAACCTGACTTCGATTCCCAATAGTTCTAAAAGCTAATATATATCCACATCATGTAACAAAAGTCATGGAGACTCTCCACAACCCTCTACTTCACTCTCTAACACAATGTAGCGTGTAAGTAAATGTCGCCCCTCGTAATTCATCTGCAATGACACCTAGTATGATGTCTTTTTTTTTCTTTTCTTTTTAAAATTGTTTTCTAAAGGTGCTTGTTTCATGTTGAAATGAAGGGAGCAATGGGGGGCAGGGTGGTGTGATGCTGGTTTGAGGGGCTAATGTGTTTATGTTCCCATAATGATAGGAACTGTTTTTTGTCAAGCAATGCAATTTTCTCACCTTTCCTTTTATTCAAATTGAGTGAAATAGCAATTTTTAGTGCTGGAATTTATTCTCTAGTTGGAGACCAGTCTTTGTGAATTTTATAGATGTCAATGAGTTTGTTACTGGAGCATCTCCAATGGGGGTTTCTTAAAGAGTTTCTTAACCCTATTGGAGCAAATCTATGTGCGGAAGAGTTTATTAAAAATAAGATTTGTATTTTCTGCAAGAAACTATTTCTTAGCAATAAAAAATAATATTTATCTGATACATAACATCATAATTAAGTGAAAATAAAAAAAAATATAAAAGTGAGTTTCTCGAAGTTTTCTAGAGTTTTGTACCATTGGAATAAAATTATATATGAATTTCTTACAATAACATGACACTGTGGAAACCAAAAAAGTATTGTGGGAACTATAAAAATAACTTAAATTTACTTAAGAAATTTCCATTGTAGATGTTCTAAAATTGATGAAATTCAATCAAAATATTTTTATTGTTTATAATAGTTTCGGAAAAGAGCTATTGGGAACTTTTCTTTCATTAGTTTCTCATTTATCGTGTGGGTGATGTGTAAAATATGTTTGTACAAGGATAACACTATTTTACGTAATAATAACTGGATTAAAAGTTAGAATATCGAACCAGAGACTAATTGTGTTCCCAAATAGTAAACGATATTGAACTTAATAGTTGGAGTAAATTAAGAAGAGATTGAATTACTTTTGTGATTTTAATTTTAAAAGAAAATAAGTAAAATAAGATAAATGAAAAAATTGAGTGATATTTAAAGTGACGGGAAATTATGATTCATTAGTATCAATTTCTCCCAATCTTGTTTCTAAGAAATTCCTATCCCAAGTTAATTATTAATTTTCAAAGTCACTTAAAGTGATTCATCCTCATGTTGCTCATGTCTCACAAACACTTAAAAATCACTCTAATTTCAAAAATGCAAACTGCATAATGAATTTCCCCTGTTCAAGTATAAACTCCATCTTTTTATTTATAAACTCCTAAAGATAATTTCTTTAATTAGGCACACTATAGATATTCTGATTTGATTTTCAAAGATAATTGTTTTAATTAGGCACACTATAGATAGATACTTTAATTTAATCTTTAAAAATAATTATTTTAATTAGACATATTATAGATAAATATTCTGGTATGATTTTTAAAAATAATTACTTTAATTAAACACATTATAGATAGATATTTTATATGATCTTTAAAGATAATTACTTTAATTGTATACTATAGATAAATATTATGTTTAGATTTCTAAAGATAATTACTTTAATTAAATATCTAAATATAATTTTCTTAATTAAGCTCACTACTATCCATCATGACTGTTATCGAAATCCTAGTATTGAAATTTGAGATGTTGTGAAATGATGAGGGCGTTCTCATTGACCATGATTGTTGTTGGAAGTTGTGACATTTTGGAATGTTACAATTTGAACATGACCCTGGTGATGTTAAACATGACCCTCTTGGAGCTAACCATAGTCGCGGTCAATTATCACGACTGTTATCAAGTGAAAATAATATCAAATCTTGTATTTTTCAACTTTTTCACTTAATTAAACAATTATATTTTTTTCAAAGTAACACCTAATGTTTAAATGTGAGTTCTTCTATGAAAATATATGAAATAACACAAAAACTCACATAAAGTATAACTTAAATTATGGTTTATCGGTGAAAAATACTTTGTGAAACCAAACAAATTTCTAAAAGGAAGTAAATGATTTTTATAAATTTAATGATTACCTCATTAGTTTTAAAGACTAAAGTAAAAGTAGAGTTTCATTCTTCTTATTAAATTTTTCACTTAATCAAAGTCATAAGTTGAAATTTCGTTGTAGTCTATGTATAAAAAATTTCACCTTCATTTTCTTGTCAAGGACATATTTTTTTATATATATAATAATAAAAAAAAAAAATACTTATCTCCCAATATTTGTCATTAACCATTTGTAACTTTCAAAAACAAAATACTTATCTCCCAATATTTTGTTTCATTGTGTTAACTAGAAAGTTAATTTTTTTATTGAATGAAAAACTAATAAAGGAACAACTCTGGTTCATGAGAAACTATTGAGCGTACCATGCACAAATCAGAGGCGGAAGGGTCAACAGTTAAACCTAATGCTTTTCTTGAAGCTAGATAGACTTGCATTTGATTAATTCACAATTTGTTTTCTGAAACTAGTATTTGTTGACAATTAGATACAAAATTAAACTCACAAATAGATACTCACGTAGCAGAAGATGATAAAATGAGAGAGCAAATAAATTCTACACAAACTCACTCACACACAAGAGAGGAAGAAATTTAAATTTCACAAACTAAAATTGATTTCACTCATACTCCAAATGTTACATGATTGTGGCCTTTTATAGGCAAGCAAATGGCGGTGCAACAAAAAATAATGACAGCACAATTCAATTAGCTATTAGTAGTTTCTACATGTTTCTTTCTAGGCGGGTGAAAAAAAATCTTGAAAGTGAAATTGCTAGCTGCTTCTCCACTCTTCCAATAGTGGTGCTATTATTTTTAAAAGCTTGATTTAAAAGCCTCCCTTAAATCAAGCTTGTATCATTCCAAGCATTTTCTTTAGCTTGTAAAATAACTTGGTCTTCAAAAGCTTCGTAAAAATATTTGTTACTTGCTCCTCAGTCGAGCAATAATTAATGTCAACTTCTTTATTTATTATTAGCTCTCCTATCTTGTGAAATCAAATATCGATGTGCTTAGATCTCATGTGAAAGACCGTATTTTTGCTCAATGCAATCGCCAACTTATTGTTACAAAATATTTTTATAGGAGCATTCTGGTTATGATGCATCTCTTCTAAAATTCCTCTAAGTCATACTGCTTGTGTGGCACAACTAGTTGCTGCAATATATTATGCTTCCGCCGTTGAAAGTGCAACTAATGATTTTTTCTTTGAGAACCATGACACTACATTTGAACCCAGATGAAATACGTATCCTGACGTGCTTTTTCTTATCTCCACATCTCTTGCCCAATCACTGTCTATATATCCAACCATGATTGTTCTTAGCATAAAAAATTCCATCAGTCAGAGTACCTTTGATATATCTAAGAACTCTCTTAGCTTCTTGCAGATGACTAATGAGTGGCTCCTCCATGAATATGCTAAGCAAATTGACTCCAAAGATAATATTTGGTCTTGTTGCAACCAAATATCTCGGACTTCCAATCAAACTCTTATATAGAGTTGCATCCACCCTTTTTCCTTCAACATCTCTTATCAGCTTCAGCTTTTCTTCAACTGGTGTGGAAACAAACTTTGAATTCTCCATCTTGAATTTCTTTAGAATATCATGTGCATACTTCCTCTGGGAGATGAAAATCCCATCATCTCGCCAATTGACCTCAATGTCAAGAAAATAGGACATCAAGCCTAAATTTGTCATCTCGAAACAGCTTATCATAACCTCCCTAAATTCTACAATCAACTTTGAATTGTTGCCAATGAAGATTAGATCATCAGCATAAAGACACATAATGAGAATATCTCCAGGATCAATAGATTTGACATATAATGTGTGCTTATAAGGACATCTTTCAAAGCCATTATGAACAAACCAGGAATTGATCTTCTTATACCATGCTCTTGGTGCCTGCTTCAACCCATACAGAGCCTTCTTTAACCTGTAGAATTTGTCTTCCTTTCCTTCAACAACATATCCTGCAGGTTACTCAATGTATACTTCTTCTTCTAGAACACCATTTAAAAATGTAGATTTTACATCCATTTGATATATCTTCCAACTATTTTGAGCCGAAGGAGAAATGATCATGTGAATAATGTTTAACCTTGCAACCAGAGCAAATACTTCAAAGTAATTCATACCTGGTGTTTGTTTATAACCTTTCACAACCAACTTTCTTTGAAGCGATCAATTTCTCCTTTAGGATTGTACTTAGTCTTGTACACCCACTTTACTCCAATTGGCCTTTTGTTTGTTGGCAAGTCCGTCAACTCTCACATGTCATTCTTCTCAATAGCATGAATCTCATCATCCATCACCTTTCTCCAATTCTTGTCACTTGAGGTTTCTTCAAAAGTAAATGGATTACAGTTTGCAAATAAAGCAAAATTGATAATCTCTTCATAAGATGGATGTTTGTCATTAACATGACACAATCTTGCAATCTACTTGGGGGTTAAGGATTCCTCCATAGCCTCCTAGATGATTTTGGCTTATCAGGTGTTGGATCTAGCAGCCATTCATCATTTTCTTCATTGTTGTCAACGATCACCATTTGCTCCTGTTGAGACTTTGAAGACCGATCCCACATGCCTTTCTTGTCAAACGTCACATCTCTGTTGATAATCACCGCCATTGTCTCTGGATTATAAAGCTTGAAGGCTTTTGACTTAGTGTTGTAGCCAGTGAAAATACATTTTTCTCCTTTATCGTCCAATTTCTTCCTGAGCTGATCTAAAACATGTACATATGCTATGCACCCAAAAACTTTAAGATGTCTGATTGATGGTCACCTTCCACTCCAGGTTTCTTCTAATGTCTTGTCACGAACAGTTTTAGTTGGGCACCTATTCAAAATGTAGACAATGGTTTAGGCATTTTCTTGGCCTTCAATATGCACCTCACCATATCCATGATTATTCTATTCTTCCTTTAAGCTACTCCATTCTGTTGAGGCATGTATCTTGTTGTTAATTGATGTTGAATTCCATGCTGTTGAAAGAAAGTTTTGTAGGCGAGATATTCTTGTCCTCTGTCAGTTTAGAGTACTTTGATTTTGCACCCATTTTGCTTCTCTACGAATGCCTTAAACGTCTTGAAAGCATCACAAGCTTCTGATTTCTACTTCAAGAAATATACCCATGTCTTTCTACTAAAGTCATCGATGAAAGTGATAAAGTACCTGCTACCTCCAGGTGTTGGAATCTCAACTAAGCACAAATATGAGTGAATTATCTCAAGCAGCTTTCTTGCCCTCCAAGATTTTCCGGTTGAAAATGAATCTCTATGCTTCTTTCCAATTTCACATGTCTCGTACACTCCGTTAGGAACATTCACAACAGGAAACTAGAAACAAGTTCTTTTCTTGATAGATAATTTAATTCGGAAAAGTGAAAATTGCCAAAGCACATATGCCATAACCAATCATCATTTGGAACAAATGAACTTAAGCAAGAAAGCTTTTCATGATGAATTTTTAAAGGGAATAGGTGGTTAGGAGTCATCTTTACCTTGGCGACGAATCTTCCATTTTTATCAATCAACATGCAGTAGCCCTCATGAATCTTCATGTTAAAACCTTTCTTTGATAGTTGTCCCATACTTAATAAGTTATGATGGATCAGGAGCATAGAAAACATCAGAGATGAAATTTTTTGAACCATCCTCCAACGTGATCGTGATTTGGCCTTTTCCCAAAATAAGAATGTTTGCATTGTTTCCAAATTTGACGATAGATTTTACCATTTCGTCTAAAGAAGAAAATAACTCCTTCCCACACATGATTACTACAACCAGTGTCTAAATACAAGATATTTTCATCCTCATGAAAATTATTATTACCTAAAAAATAAACTTTGTTGGGCATTAGAATTCTCACTCGGATTTTGGCTTTCTATAATGTTTGCTTGTTGTTTGAGTCTATAGTCTGCAACGCTATGCCCAAACATTCCGTTGTTGAAGCAATTAAAATTCGCCTAACCTTGGTAATTGTTTCCTTGATCTTGTCCTTGGTTTACTGTACCAAAAAAATTACATGCAACTCTTCCTTCGTTAGAAGCTCCATTGTTAAAATTTACTTAGCCTTTGGCTTCTACTCCTTGATTGGATTCAGCTACATTCACTTGACTCTTCAATGCATCTTCACTTACTTTTCTTGTCTTATCCAAAATTCTACTCACGTGGCTTTCGATACTACCCTGCAACTTTGCTACAGTCACAGTATTTGTGGGAATCGATTATCATAGTCACCACATGATCGTACTTCATTGGCATGGTGCGTAGAATTTTATCTACCACCTTGTTGTCTAGGATGTCCTCTTCGTACACCCTCATCTTATTGACAATATCTGTAATACATGAAAAATATTGTTCTACAAATTTAGAGTCGAATATTTCGTACCTTTCATATTCTTCTCTTCGTAGAGATTGCAACTTCGACTTCTAAACCTTTTCTACTCCCTTGTAAGACAACTTCAAGATATCCCATGCTTCTTTTGTTGTTTTGGCATTCACGATTTTTTCAAAAATTGAAAAATCTACTCATTGTTGAATTTGCGACAACGCCAACTAGTCTGTTCTCCGAGTGGTATCATCAGTTCCTTCAACAAGTCTCATCTCAACAAAACTCCAAAGATTTTGAACTCTCAAATGTGTTCTCATCAAAGCCACCCAATAGTAAAAATCTAATTTCCTATCTAGTTTAGGACCATACCAAACAATGTTATAATAGGTAGTCATCTGTTTCTCAAGTGTATCAACTCTTTATTTTTTAACACAAAGTGAGAACACTCTTGTTCCTTACACACTCACTATTTTTTTTTTATTTCACTACTACCAAAGCTTTCTAGCTCTTATACCAATTGGTGACAATTGGACATAAAATTAAACTCACAAGCACACCCACTTACACAACCGAAGATAACATGAAAGAGCAAATAAATTTTATACAAATTCACTCACACACAAGGGAGGAAAAAACTTGAATTTCACAAACTAAAATTGATTTCACTCATACTCCAAATGTTACATGATTGTGGCCTTTTATAGGCAAACAAATGGTGATGCACCAAAAAATCATGGTGGTGTAATCCAATTAGCTACTAGTAGTTTTTACATGTTTCTTTCTAGGTGGACGGAGAAAAATCTTAAATGTAAAGTTGCTAGCAGCTTCTCCATTCTTCCAATAGTAGTGCTATTATTTTCAAAAGCTTGATTGAAATATTTTTTTTAACTGACAGTATTTGATTCTTAAAAGGTTTTCTATGCAAGTTAGTCTTTTGAAAAATGAAGTTGTTAATGTTTACAAGTAGATAACTTGGTATGGTAAATTTGGGAGCATTTAATACTTGGAGGGATTAATTTGTATTGAAACAAAATAAATATTACTTTTATGGATCCTATTGTATATCAATTCAGAAACTTATACACGATAAGGAAAGTGTGAGACATCATTATGAACGGGCCCCATGTGTATAAATTAAATCGTTAAAAGAATTTTATTTAATTTAATTTTAGCTTAGTGTTTGCTAATTTAAATTTTATCTGACTTAATGCAGACTTAGCCGCTGAAAATACAAAGGTCTTTATTTTTCTTTTTAAGTTTGAGAATTCAAATTTAAAAAAGAATGAACTCAAGAATTCGCTCTTTTAGTGGTTGATTGATTAATGCGGTGCTTTTTTATAAACTACTTACCAAAATGAGTTTGATTTGAAACAAAATACTGGCATGGAATTATATTGAACTACTGACAGTTATTTTCTGGTCATTTTTAGCGGTTTTTGTCACAAGATTAGTATATATATTTTTTTGAAGAGCATATAAATTAATATTAAAAAATAGTATAATCATAAACAGTATGTACATACGACTCATCTAAATATTTACTTCACAGTCACATCGAAATTTTCCTTTATGTTTCGCCGATCCCTAATCTGTCCTACCCTATCTAGATTATTTTATAAAATTAATCAGTTAGTTCTAGACTATTTGAAAACTTTTAAATAGATTATTCTTCATTTATTTTTTTTAATTAAGTTCATAAGTTAAAAAGAAGACTTAAATACATTTTTATTGTTGTAATTTAATATTTTTTTTCATTTTCAACCTTACAAATTTTTTATTTTGTTTTGGTGCTTATAAAATATGATTGTTTTATTTTTTATATTAGATGACATTTTTTTTTCATTGTTTAAAATATTTTTCTTTTACCATTCAAAGTGTTATCTAAAATATTTTAGAAACAAAAATTAAAACAAACACATTTTATAATAAGTAAAACAAAAAAAAAATTTACAGGGATAAAAATGAAAAAAAAAAACGTTAAATTACATTATTTTTTTTAACCTTTAAAAAACAATTTCCTAAAATTAGTTCATGATAAAATCTTCCCAAAATTGACAATTTATAAGAAATTTTAAGATCTTATAAACTTTACTATAAAAATTTACATTATTATTATTATTATTATTATTATTATTATTATTATTATTTTAATTAGAAAACCTTCCTAAAAATTCTCAAATAATTCACGATTTTTTTCAAGTTATCCCAATTTGGTGAATTTGATAATCTAAAAAATGTGTGCCTCATGATAAAGGTATTTAAAAATTGAATCCATGAAGAGAAACAGAGAGGGCGCCAGAAGGTTCTAGTTTACGTAAATCTAACGTAAATTAAAATCCACGTGTCCTTCCCTCCGTGTCGTGTCTCTACCATATAAATTGGTCCCTTTTTACATAGTTTCAATTCCTAGGACGTTGTTTTGTTCTGCCTTCTTCTCTCCCTCGATTCAATTCAATTCAATTCTCATCATATTCCTCAGGTAACCTCATCGTATAATGTATTATTATTCTTTTTGTGCGTTCAAATCAATTGCATTTCAAATTGTTCTACTTTTCACTATAACTTGAAGCGTTGATATCCCTTTTATTTATTCTTTATTGAGCCACATTTCTCTAGTCTAGACGTGACAACAATTCCATGAAGATAAATTATGAGATATGCAAATATGTTGTGATAATTTTTCTGAATTCTTGTTTCTTAAAACTTGTTTAGGAGTTATGGTCATTGAATAGTATTATATGTTTTAGTTTAATGTTATGGCCCAAATTATTGAATGAACTTTTTATTGAAATTTATGTGATTTTTTTGTTTTGTTTTGGATTCTTCTTTTTGTGAAGATTTAGATAAAGAAGATGCAGAAGGGTAGAGAAGTTCGAGATAATAACATTTTTGAACCAAGAGGATTTGGAGATTTTGGGGGCTTTGGATTTCATAGAAGTATGATGCCAAGTCTTTTTGGAGACAGGGACCCATTTGATGATCCCTTTTTCACTGATCCATTTGATAGCTTGTTTGGTCCAAGTTCTGCATCAAGAGCAATGCAGAAGACAAATAGAGAAAAAGGAATAGTTATAGAAGAATTAGACTCTGATGATGAGGGGGGTGATAATGGCCCTGAAATTGGAGACAAAGATTTTGATAAGAAAAAATCTAAATCGACCACGGAACCATCGGTTGAGCATCCAGATGATGATGTTGATGGTAATGTTCTCTTTCTGTTCATGTTTTATATTGTTCTATTATTGTTAGGTTTTTCTGAGGTTTTAAATTGCGGTTATGGCCATGTTTTTGTTAGAAAATTGCCGACAAATTTTGTTGATGTGGCCACAATTGTGGTTGTGTAGAAGTTATAAGGTTAACTTGGTGGTTGAAGAGAGAAGGGGAAGGAAGAGGTTGTGGATTTGAATCCCTCCCACTGATATTCTAACACAAAAGCTAACAATTAACATTTGTCGACAAAAAAAAAAAAAGAAACAATTGTGGTTGCTTGTGGTTACAAATAATCCTGAAACCTTGACCTTGATGTTATTGCTGAAATTGCAGTCAAAGCCGCTTTTTGAAATTCCATTAACTTGTTTGTGGATTCATGGCCAGTTTTCAACAAAGGTAAAGGAGGAAGGAGGGTTATGTTAGACTCTTAAAGTCAATGTAAAATTCGAAAATTTAAAAATTTGTCCTTTTAACTGAGTCAAATAATAGTGTAATTCATGTAGTAAATTTTACTTGGTGAGATAAGGTTTGCTGTTGTTGTATTATTAGGTATTTTGATTAACTTTTTTTATTTGCTTTACTTATATAAGTATTGCTTTGTGTGATTGCTAGCAGAGAGGAAGAACAGTGATATAACTTACAAGAATGACCATTACATGGTGGAACCCTTGAAAGCTCGCAAGTTTTCTTTTCAGACCAGCAGAGTAACATATGGCGGAATAGATGGTGCATACTATACATCTACTAGAACCAGAAAGATGGGGGCTAATGGGGTATGAAACTTCCTTTTACTGTTAACTGTTCTTGGGATTATGGTTACAATGTGTTGTTATTATTATTAGTAGTACTAGTATTTGCTCTAATTCTATCTTTGTGAATCAGGAGTTAATGGAGGAAAACAAAGAAGGTGACACAACAACAGGCCAGGCTACACATAGAATCACCAGAGGAATCCATGACAAGGTGTGTATATCTGATTGATCTAAGAAATAATAATGCACCTCTGTTTTATGCTGTAACTAATGTTAAGTGTTAATTAAGGTAGACAAAAAAGAGTCATTAAACATATTATACTTGCAGCAAACTTGTTGACTCATAGTTGTTTGATATTGGCTTTTTTTCTTCTTGAATTAAGAATAAAAAAAAACCTCCTATCAAAAAAGAGAATGTTATTATGGTCAGATTTTTGTCCTGCTGTCTAACTTCCAGGGCCGGCCCAATGGTGAGATGGGCCAAAAATAAATTTAAAGGGAAAATTGTTTACTTTAAAAGAAAGAGCTATATGTTGGGCCTTTTTCTAACACACGTTATATTTTTGTCAACATATGTGACCTTTTGTACTTTATAAAAACCAATAACACATTTTTTTGTTGGCAGACCTAAAGCCCAAAGAATAGGCTTTAGTTGCTTTACCCTTGGGCTGACCATGCTAACTTCTGTGTTAACATGAAAGGAAATGTAGAATTTATTTTTAAAATAGAAATTAAGCTTGTTTACCATAAATGTAGGGTCATTCAGTTTTGAGGAAGCTTGACTCAGATGGTAAGGTTGATATCACACAGACACTCCACAATCTTAATGAAGGTTTGTTCATGCTGGTTTATCTGATTATTAGTTTGACAGTATCTAGAGAGGTATAATTTTTTTTCTATTCAATATTGATGTATTTTTTAATATTTCAGATGAGCTTGCAGGATTTGAAGAAGCATGGAAAGGAAATAATATGGCAGAATTGCCAGGATATGATGTGCATATGAAGGAGGGTAAGCTTTCATATTTTTCCAACAAGTATCCTGCCTAACCTGTGCTCAATATAGTTTCTTTTTGTCTCAAACTTCTTCTGTTTTTTTGAAAGTGCTAGTTCAACTTCAGAAGTTTCTTGACAAACATCTTGTTTGCTAACATGGGAAGATTATGATTTTTGTATTGTTATATGCTCAATATTTATGAAACTTTGGTTTCTAACCGTGCCGAATGACGTCGTGTGATCCGTGTAGTTGACTTGACATAGTGGAATAAGGCTTTATTGTTGTTGTTGTATTGATATTTGATATTGATATGATAATCTGAGGCTGAAATCATGATGCAAAATAACTTGAACTTAATTTGCATTGCCATTTTTCAGTCAATGCAGAGGGGATATTGGTTTGATGAGCTCTTACAATTGATTATATAGATGTTACGCTATGCTTTTCTATAAAAGGAAAACTAGTAAACGGCATTTTAAAACGTTCTGAGTGAATTTTTTATTGCCATCTTCCTGTTCACAGATGAAATGTTTCAATGTCAATTTTCAAAATTTAATAAATAATTGTATTTATGCAATGGTTTGCTCCATCAGAAAATAACAAAGCTTGCACAAGGTCAATGAATAATTGAATAATGGTTTGATTGATTTGTCTCTTCTTAAGTTAATTGGATAAAGTATTTCATATCGTCTGCATGGGTAGAGAAATCTGTGCTGCAGGATAGTTATAAGTATAATGTTTTGGCAAAGAAAAATTTTCCATCTTTGTTTTGAATTGTTTTGGCACAATTTTATGTGATCTATCCTACAACTGGTAAAAGGTTTGCCAATGCATGTGGCTCTCACACTTGGTGGGGTCTGAAGAAGGTAGATGTACACAGCCTTATCCACAAGTAGAGAGGATGTTTCCTATATTTGAACTAAGGACTTCTCTAGGTCACATGGCAGCAAACCAACAACCTTACTAAGGTTCTCCCTCCACATAGGGGATCTACACATCCCTCTTCTTTGCCAATATTTAGTGTTGATTTTATAGCATAGTTAAACATTTTTCGTTTGCAACATCCCTTTTTGAGCCAAACATAGATGGACTGTTCTCATAACCATTCATCTTTTGAGTATTTCTCATACATATTTTGATTCATTCCAATCAAAGACAAATACCGGGAGTTTACAACTCATACACCTTGCTCAATCAATTAAGCTAAATCCCTTGGTATTTCTCAGATATATATTGCTACTTGTGTGCCATATAGAAATATTGTACTTAAATGTTCAATTCTTTGGCATCAGACTGTGTAGGTTGAGAGTGGCTAGTACTGACATTACAATCTAAGTGTGAAAAGGTGATAATGGCATAGCATGTTTTATAACCAGGCTACAGCATTTGAGCAATCAAAGTCGTGTTGGTGCATACTAATGTTAACAAGTTCTGTGCTTTATGTTTTATTAATCTAGTTCTATTTCTTCCCCACATTATGCTACTAAGCACACCCTATTTACAGATCATATGTTTAGTCATGCAAGTTTAGTAGTATACTAGCGTACCCATACTAGCATACCCCAGTATCGAGGCAAGGATACGGATAAGGCTACATACAATTACCCTTTTCCATACCTTTGCTTAGCGAGGAGCTTCCGGACACTGCAATACGTGAGTATGCTAATAAACTTGTATGACTAAACATATGATCTGTAAATAGGGTGTGCTTATTAGAGTTGTCTATTTATTGATCACAGACAACACATCCCATGGTTGTTTAATTTGTATGTCAATCTTTCAAAATATACATGTAAAACGATTGTTTCATCAACTGATTTTTAACATGGAAATGTTTAATTAAATATTGTCCGAGTTTAGAGCACAACAACGTTGCAGATTCTAGCAGTGGCAAGCAACAGAACAGAAACCAGATTTGGCCACTTCAGTATTTGGAGGCAGCAAGAATATCGAGAGGATTGCCATCGAACTATGAGGCAGGAACCAATTCCGGGGGCAGAACAAAGAAAGTTGTTAGAATCAATATTGAGTGAATATTAGGATTATGTGGTTGATTGCTTCCCATTCTGTTTGTAAATGCAGAATTGAGGTGTGCTTTGGTGTCTTGGTTAGGCTTATGCTGCTCAATTAAGACTTGAGAGCATTGTGATTTCTTTGGCTATAAAACTTCTATTGTACTATAATAAATTGTAACCATTTTAAATCTTGAGTTTACCTGGTTTTTAATTTGCACATATGTCTTAGTAGCCTTTTGTGTCACCATGTAAACTATGCCATGTAAAATAAGTCTAAATACTAGTATCAGTAGACATGAAAATGGTCCTTTCGAAAACGTTGTGTCAAGGTTTTTATTTTTATTTAACATGTCTAATTTATGGGACCTTGCAGCCCGGAATCCAAGCTATCAGAGAATTATTTAATTTTTATGAAAATGGTCCTTTCGAAAACGTTGGATAAGGCAATTTAATTTTATATTTTAAATAGATAAAATTTTAATATTAAACTTTATAAAAAAAAAACACGATCTAATTTTCAAACACATTAGTTTACTCACAAAGTTCAAAAATATAATTCACTCTTCTACATTTTATGGATCATCATATCCTTTTTGGTCTTGTGTTTTAGGAGAAGATGCTTTTGATATATGATTTGAGACTTTTTTTTCTTGAAAATAATCTTGTGTTTGGATCAAGAATTTCAAAATTTTAAAAAATTTGAAATGGTTAGAATTTGAATTGCTTTGATTTTAATTTTCTTCATTTTTTAAATGTTTTGTTTGGATAAATCAATTCAAATTTCTTTAATTTTAAATTTTTTGTTTTGATAAGGCAATTCAAATTTCTTCATATGAAATTTTAATTTTATATTTTAAATAGATAAAATTTCAATATTAAACTTTATAGAAAAGAAACATGATCTAGTTTTAAAACATTAATTAAAAAATATTTTTTAATTTTTAATAATTTAAAAATATAAAATATTGATAATT
Organism: Glycine max; assembly: GCF_000004515.6. NCBI lineage: Eukaryota > Viridiplantae > Streptophyta > Magnoliopsida > Fabales > Fabaceae > Glycine > Glycine max. The sequence continues at coordinate 2,756,770 of NC_016090.4, forward strand.
TTAACTAGGATTGTTTTGTCTTATCACAACTAGTAATGTTTTTCAACCGATATCATTTAAGATTATTTTTCGGTTGATATTAAATAGGGTATTTTGTCAAAGTATGTCAGGAATATTTGTGTCAGCTTACGTCAATCGGGGTTATTTTTCGGCTAACGATGGTTGAGTTTATTTTTTGTCGATGTTGGCTAGGTTTTTTTTACCAACATCGTCTAGGGTTTGGTTGGTCAAGATCGGCTAAGGCCTTTTCGAACGACATTGACCCAGACTATTTTTAACCTACTACGGCTTGAGATTTTATGGTTGATGTCTTATGGGGATTTTTCAGTTGATAAATAGCCCTTACTAACCAACATCGGCCTTAAAAACCATAGTAGACATTGACAGAAAACTCTACCCAACATTGACTAAAAAATAACTTGGTCGATATCGACCAATAAAACCTACCCGACCTCGACTGAAAAGCATCACTGGTCAATGTTGACCGAAAAATCTCTAGTCTAAGTTGGCTAAAAAATAATCCTAATCAATGTTGGACAAAAAATCCTAGCCAACATTGGTTATGAAATAGCCATGGCTGATGTTGACTAAAACATAACTAATCAATGTTGACCAAAAAAATTCTAGTGGATATCGACTGAAAGAACCTAGTCGATGTCGACTAAAAATAGTCATGCCTGATGTCGGTCAAAAATACCTAATTGGTGTTAGCAGAAAAAATCTTAACCAACATCAACCAAAAAACTTAGCTGATGTGGTTAAGAAATAGCTCTGGATGACGTTAGTAGAAAACCCTAGTCGATGTCAGCAAAAATAATCCTAACCGACGTCGGCTAAAAAAATTTTGTTGACATCAGCCAAAACACCCTAGCTAACATCAGCTGAAAAATAACCCTAGCTAATATTGACTAAAAATTGCTTTGGCTGATGTTGGCTGGAAAAACCTAGCTGACATCGGCTGAAAAATCCTAACAGGTGTTTACTCTAAAGTTAGTCATGACTGATGTCAATAGAAAAAATTTAGCCGATATCGACCATAAAATCATTAGTCAACATCAACTGAAAAAACCTAGACGATAATGGCCAAAAAAAATTCTTGGCTGACGTTAGCAAAAAATCCCCATGACTGACGTCAATGAGAAAATAACCTTAACCAACATCATCTAAAAAAAAGCTTAACCGATATCAGCAAAAAAAAATTTTGGTTGACATCATACAAAAAAATTCTGACCGAAAAAATCTTGGCCAACGTCGATGAAAAACAACTTATATCGATATAGGCCGTAAAAACTTTGGTCACTCGTAGTTGGGAGTGTTGAGCGAGAAAAAGTCGTGAGCAAGAACATGAGTGAGAGTGAGCATCTCCGAAAAAAGAATTTCAAATTCTATATTTTTTGAGAAAATTTGAAATCTTACTGTTTTAATCAATCAAAATAATTCATAAAAATATCACAAATTAAATTTCTTTTCAAATATTATATCCAAACAAGTTATTTTATATGAATCATTTTAAATTTCTTGAAATATAATTTGGGTGTGTTGGTATGTTTGTAGGTCGGTTTTTGTCTTTTTGGCTATGTAAACTGCTTCTCTGTCTGTACCCTGCTAGATTGAACCTCTTTCATTTCTTGTGGAATGTGTTTAGCTGCTGTTTTTTAATTAATTATATATTATCTTTACCTTCAATTTTTTTAAAGAACGTATTAGATGCCTAAACGCAAGCAGTTGATTTTATTTCAATTATTCTTTAAAATTTGACAGTTAAATTGTATGCTCTAGCAATTATGTGGAAATCTTTAATTACATAACTCTTGACAACTGCTATACCGTATGGGTGCCAAAAAAGTTCATGGGATTATATTGCAACAAGGTAGCATTGGACTGACCGGATACCAAGCCAATTTTTTTACGCCTACCATCAAATGTAGAATTGTAGATGCTCCTTTCATACCATCCACAACAAATTGCATTTCCAAATATTAAGAATAAATTTATTTTATTTTATATTAAGTTAAAAAATTATATTTTAAAAATAAAGTGTTTCCTGAACTATTAACTACTTGGCAGCTGTATACAAAGTTTTGATTATCCGATGTCAAATACTATATATGGTATTATTTATTAAATGGTTCTTTTGTTTGAGACACAAGTTAATAAAATAAGATTTCATTTTTGTAATAAATTATTATTATTGTTATTCTTATATACGGCTAATTTCTGATAGGGAATTTTTTTTTCATACTTGAAAATTATGATTACTGAAAAAGTCAATTCCTAAATCATGATTGCCGGAAATGTGTAAAACACTATTGATTAATCTTAATATATTTCTTGGGAATTAAATTTTTTATAAAATAAACAATTAAAACTTTCTTTTCACATGGGAAACTTGAATTCATGTCCCCTTCTTGAGAATGTTTTTGCAGGAAAAAAAAGTGAGTTAAAATTGATTTTTGAAAATCATAATTTCTGGTTAATATTTTTTTTATTAGTTGCATACAAAACATGAGAATCATCTTTGGAAAAATAAAAACTTTTTCATCTATCATACGCCTGCATTGTGATGTTAGATTGTGAAATACGAAAATTAATTTTGTTCAATATAATATAATAAATATTTGTTCTAAAAATGTATTATTTACTGATATCATATTTATTATTATAATAATATATCATTTACATTAAAATTGGTATGTAAATTCATAAAATCTAACTTGTAAAAGTAAAATCCTACACGATATTTTTTTTTTTTTTTTGTGAATGCGTACTAGACTAAAAGCATAATCAGTTCTAAGTTCAACGTTCAGACACTACAAAATCTGGGAACAAACTTATAAACATGTAAGGGTAACGTGTTTTTAATAACACAAATTCACATGGTATTTGCTTTTACTCAAACGTTTTCATCTTATTGTTATATTTTAATGATTACGAAAAAATATAGTTTATATTTTTGTAAAAAATATATTCACCACATAAACATTGATTCCTTCTTCTAGAAAAGCATAAACATTGATTTTTTTTTTTCAACAGCAATGACCTTAGTAAATTGAATATATATTACACTAATTACTTCTAAAATTAATTTTAAAATTACAACTACAATTTATGGCTTATTCAATTTAATTACATTTAAAATTAATTTTAAAGTTATAAATAAACAAAAAAATCTACAAATATATTATTTTAAAATGATAGCCATTTTAGTGGACAAAAGATAGAAACATGACAAATATAACTTAGGCCATATGGGTGATACAAAATTTTATCCTTTAACAGGGATGGGGACACAAAGACAAGAAATGATATACACATATCCACCTTATTTCATTGACATGGTTGTTCACAGTTATCACTTATACATATTTTGGTGTTAAATAATTATAAATTTAGATAAAATTAAAATACTAATTGGTGAGTTATCTATGTGATTTGGTTAGTTATAACTCAACATACTATTTTTCATGAAAAATAGTATGTTTAACCCACATTTTTCACAGTTATCATTCTACAATCTATGTATGTTAATTTTATTCCCATATCATCCTTTTCATTTTGACTTTATTAACGACATTTTCTTAGAAACCGCTACAATCCACCTTATCCCACAGGTACCGAGCATTATGTTTAACCCACATATCCGCCAATTTATTGCATTATGAAATAGATATACACTTACACTTTAAAATAATTATAATTCAATATTACCAATCTTTTAACCGTCGTTCTGATGATGATTTATAAATCACATTATATGCTGTTAATTATCTTCTATTTAGGACTTTAAAAATATTTTACAATATAATAAATGTGAACTCCATCTATCATTAATGTGCTTAATTTCGTATGATGTCATATTTTCTGATGCTTAAATTTGCATCGTATTTACTCAAATTAAAATCTTATTTATTTACTGCTATCCTCTCAATTTACAAAATATTTTTTAATTAAATTTTATTTTTATTTGCACATTAACAAATGCATGTAACCAATCAAGTGACCCGTTATGTAGTTAATTTTTTTCACGCCAAAGCTAAAGCAAACAACTAAAGGCCTTTTTTTTTACACTCACAAAAAGCTTCGTGGAATGGAATCAAAATAGCATTTAATAAATTATATTAATTGCTTTGACCACACATAGTTATTTTAAAGTACTATTCCCCTCAGTTCCTATAAGACTCAAATATCTAATTAATTATAATTAAGAAAAATGATTATTTAGTTGATAGTAATCAATTTATCTTAAATTTATATTTTTTAAAATTATCTTTATCATTAATACTTCTCTCTTCTAATTAGTTTGTTAATATATATATTTTTCTTTCAATAAGAGGTATTTATAATCTAAAAGTAATTAATATAATAAATATTGTGTATTAAGTCTTATAATAAAAGAAAAAAAATATCATTTTAAATTTGAATCTTATAAATAAGAATGAAATGAATATTATTTATATAATAAATGTTTGACTAACAATTATTTATTTATTAAGCATATGAGAAATATTTTTTTAAAAATTATTTAATAAATTAGTAATTTCTTTGACCATATATACTTATTTCAAAGTATTAATTGCTTTATAACATTAATTGCTGTTACATGCAAAAGTTTTTTTTGGTGGTCTCCGGTGTCTTTTTAAGTTGCAATTTCAGAGTTCTGTGAAATTATTAAAATAGATTGTGAGCATAGTTTATTATTATTATTATTATTATTATTATTATTATTATTATATCACAAGCATGCTGAAGGCCTTGGCCATAGTTATTGTGTTCTTGATGATGATTATGAGAGTCCCTGCAATGCAGATCAATGAACAAGAAAATGGTGGGAGGAAAAATATTGTTGTTGGTGCTGAAGATGATAATGATGGAATTCTTGGAGATAAGAAAACTGTTCGCGTTTTAAATGGGATGAATGATGGGATTCTTGTGTATCTCCATTGTAAATCGAAGGATGATGATTTTCACCAACATGTTCTTGCCGTTGGAGAGTACCAAGAATGGTCCTTCAGAGATAACATTGCTGGCACGACTCTTTATTGGTGCACCATGGATGCAAACACTTTGCATGCAAGTTTTGAAATTTATAATGCCAAAAGGGATGATTCAAAGTGTGATAGCCAATGTAATCGAACCATGAAAAACGATGGAGGCTATTTTTATAATCAGTTCCAAGGTCGCTGGGAGAAGATGTTGTTTTGGAATATTCCAAAACTAACACCTGTCTAAAAGTTTTATATGCCTATGATAAACTATAAAAATAAAACAAATTATGGATAATCATTATGTAGCCATCTATTTATTTGCTAATAATTAACAAGTATTATCTCCTATGTTGTCAGACCACAATTTATTTTCCAATTGTCAATTGTTTTTATTTATAATTTATATTTTACAATAGCTTGTTAATTAATTATCTCATGTTCTTTGAAGTTCGACCAATCTTTTCTCTCTCACTTTTATAAATTTTCTTTGAACTCTCTCTCTCTTTCTCTGTCTTATAAATCACATGGGGGAAAAGTATAATATTAATTTTTTAATTGCAAAGTAAGAAACATATTTTAGAAATACGTTACGTTAATGGTGTAAATGTTTTTCATATTAACCAAGGTCAGCCTAATGATATACAGAGGTGAAACAGTATGTATGAAAACTTAAGTTTGATTTTTATTATTATTGTCGTTGCATAAAAAATAGTTTTTTATACATCACTTAATCATAAACTATTATGTATTTATTTAAATAAACTTTTTCATAAATACTTATAAAAGAAAAAAATGTAATAAACTTATCATAAGTTAAAAATCAATTCATAGAAGTTAAGATGAAAGAAAAATGTAGATTTAATTATACAATTAATTCATTAATTATATTTTAAAGTTCAATATTAGGTCATTACATTATTAAAAAAATTGATTAAATCTTTTAATTATTTAAAAACACTATAATCGTGTTGAAGGACTTAGTCACAGCTATTGTGTTCTTCATGATTATCAGAGTTCCTGTAGTACGTGCACATCAGCCAACTATATAGAAAATGTTTTTTCATATTTATCAAACTATGCTGGACCTAATGATAGAAGTTTATAGTTTAATGACTTAAGTATGATACTTATTAACTTTTCTCATCATTATATTATAAAATAGGGGTAGTTTGATAATTTAGAAAAGTAATTATGAACTTTGATTGTGTGCATTTATTGCACCATTAATAGAAGAATGAGAAGGGGCGGAGGAGAGAGGAATTATATTTACAAAAATTCATTATATTTAAAGTTATTTATTATCTCATTTATATAAATTAATTTAAATTGATGTAATAATATAGAATATATTAAAATATGAATTATTTAATTATTTATTTGTTAATATTCAATTTTAATAAAATTTAACATAAATAATTTTAATAATATATAAATATTATATATATATATATATATATATATATATATATATATATATATATATATATATATATATATATATATATATATACACTAGAGTGTGTCACCCTTGACATGCAAGAGTTAAATATTTTTATGAATCTTTTTATAAAAATGTTTTAAATATATATTTTTAGACTTGTATTAAAAAAATTATAATTAAAGTATAATATTTATAATTATTAGACATTTCTTTTAATTTCAGTAGCCAGGCATTTCCCTTGATCCATTTCAGACATTTCAATAAAATAAAAAAAATCATATATATGAAATGGCAAATAAGTAGTCAGGCATTTCCTTGATATTAGACATTTCTTTTAATTTCTTTTGAGCAAGATATTTATAAATTATAACGATTATCTCTAATGATTAAGGATTGACTCAATTATAGGATCTTATAGCATCGATATTACAAGACAAAAATAGCGTTTAAAAGTGTAACAAATTTACAATCTCTAATTCCTATTTCAACAATACAAATACTAAGGGTACGTTTGGCCCTGTTTTTTTTTCTTAAAAAAAAAACTTGAAAGTTTCTTCTAAGTGAAAGCTTAAAATAAGAACTTAAAAATAAAATTAGAAGTTGTTTGTTGATTTTCTTTTTATCTTTAGCTTAAAAATTCCTTTTAAGCTAAAATTTGTTTGGTAATTTTTTATATATAAAAAACCAGTATCTCGTCAAATGAAAAAGGCCCTATTTTTTTTTTTAACTTAAAACTTGCTTTTAAGTGAAAGCTAAAAATAAGAACTTAAACATAAAAGTAGAAGTTGTTTTCTGATTTTTTTTTCTTTAGCTTAAAAATTCGTTTTAAGCTAAAATTTGTTTGGTAATTTTCTTATAAAAAAATCAGCATCTCGTCAAGTTAAAAAGTATATTTTAAAAATAAAAATATTTTTTAAGACTAATTTAATTTATATAAATTATTTTAATAATGATGAAAATAAAAAATATTGAAGTACAAATATTTAGAAATTTTAAAAATATCAAAATTAAGTATTATTAAAACTATTTTAATAATGGTTTTTCAGATAATATATATAATATCAATTGAAAAAATAAATTACAAATGATAAAATATTTAATTCATTATTATTCATTAAAAAAGTCATTATTATATGTTTTAGTTCAATAATATATTTAATGAGATAAAACAATTATTTAGGAAGATTCTATAAAATTAATTTTGATTAAAAATATTTGATAAATAATTGACAACATATATATAAATGACGGGTAAGTATTAGGTTAGCAATTTTTATAAAACTTATAATAATTAATTCAAGCAGATTTTTATATGACATATACTAAAGTAATAATCACTTCACGCATATTGTGTAAAAAAAAAAAAAAAACAGTTCACACACACACATATCAAAAGAACAAAGAAAAAAAAATCTTGCAAAAGGAAGAAATAGCTTACGGGAAGTAGCCATAATTTAGGGGGAAAAACAATAAATTAAAATGTTTGCAAATGTATGCTTTTTAAACAATAAACACTAAGAAATTAGTATATTTTGGTATTATTCAAATGAGTCATCTCTTACCATTTTTGTTTATGTGTGCAAAGAAAGGGCATATGAATAACACATAAGCAAGTTATCAATCTAATTAAGTTTAAGTTTCACCAAAATCATGAGTAATTACCTTAATTACATATATTAATGAAATTAATTATATGCATTTTTATATTATATTTAGTGTAAACATTTATGTATTCAATTAATCAGATTGTATATTCTATTTTTAATTCTTTATGCAAATTGATTTGAAATAATTATTAATGTTGATTGATTATTTCCTCATATGTTAGTAACGTGGCGACAACTGGACTATAGATATATATGACTGCAGTGCAGGACTGCGAATGAAGTAATTAAAATAGATCATGATATTGGTTTACTATAAACATTTATGTATTCAATTAATCAGATTGTATACACACACACACACACACACACAGAGGTCCGAATGAAGTAATTAAAATAGATTATGAGATCGATTTACTATAAACATTTATGGTCCGAATGAAGTAATTAAAATAGATTATGAGATCGATTTACTATAAATAAAAAAATATATATTCTAGCTATTTTAATTCTTTATGCGAATTGATTTGAAACAATTTCTTATTAATGTTGATTGATTATTTCCTCATATGTCAGTAACGTGGCGACAACTGAAGTATATATATATATATGACTGCAGGGCAGGACTGGGAATGAAGCAATTGAAATATATTATGAGATTGATTTATTGTTATTATCTCAGAAACATGATGAAGGCCTTGTTCATCACAATTATTGTATTATTCTTGATTATCAGAGTCCCTGCAGTGCAAATCAGTCAACAAGAAAATGGTGGGAGGAAAATTCATGTGGATGACATTCTTGACGGAACGAAAATTGTTCGTGTTACAAATGCGATGAATGATGGCATTGTTGTGCATCTACATTGTCAATCGAAAGACACTGATTTTCACGAACATGTTCTTGCCGTTGGAGAGCACCAAGAATGGTCCTTCAAAGACAACCTTTTTGGCACGACTCTTTATTGGTGCACGATGGATGCAATCAATGTGCATGTGAGTTTTGAAGTTTATAATGTCGATATTGAGGAGAATATTTGTAATGTCCAATGCAATCGGAATCTAAAAAACGATGGAGCCTATTTTTATCATCAGTTCGAATCTAAGTGGGAGAAGAGATTGGCATGGTATGTTCCAAATATAACATCTGTTTAAAAGTTTTATGCCTATGCTATGCTAAAAAAAATAAACTATGGATAATCATTATGTATAGCCATCTATTTTTTTTTGTCTTTGCTAATAAAGAATTATCTTTTCCCTTTATCTGATCACAATTTATTTTCCAATTGCCAATTGTTTTTATTTATAATTTATATTTTAAAATAGCTAGTTAATTATTTCATGTTCATTCTCTTACCGATTACTTTCTCTGTCTCTTACTTTTATAAATTTTTTCTGAAGTCTCTTTCTTTTATAAATTTGTGTCTTTCTCCATCTCTTACTAATTACGTTGTTAAATTTCTTTAAATCCAACCAAAAATAGCTTCTATCTTTAAGACATGCAAGCTTTTGGTAATTTGTTTTATATTAACTCCTTGCATTTAACATTTTTGCTTAAGTAATGACAAGGAACGTCTTATAGTCATGTAAAAAGTATTTAAATCTTAATTGGATAATCGTAAACAACTTGATACGACATAAAAAATAAAAGCAAGAAGAAATATAGAAACTGGATATATTTTCGGAAGCACAAAATTGGATTATTCTTGATTTATAAATAAGATTGAATTTTTTATCACAATAATTTTTTCCTATTTCTAATATCTTATTATATTTTCTAATAAGCAATGTAAAACAATAAATGAATGAAATAACATGTTGACATCTTATCATAATTAACTTTCTCATCAAAACTATATATCCGAAGTAGAATTTGTGTCAATCATGGCTAACCATGACAGTATAACCAACGAATGTTCCATAGCTTCTCAGAGTATGCAAGGTAGTTGTTCAAAATTAAAAAAGATGCAACGTCAAATATATAAAGAAAATGTTTATTTCGAAGTGATAAGAACATTAGGGGTGTGTTTAGTCTGTCTCTTTATTTTTTCTATTTTTAGTTTATCTTTTTCTAATTTAATAATAACATAAAAAAATCATAAATATATTAATAAAAAATCTTAAAATCATAAAATAAAACTAAAATAATATTTTCTAAATTTTAATAAAATATATTGATTAAAAATACGAAAATATAAAAAGATCGTAAACCTGGAGCTATCTCTGTATCTTTTTATATTGTGTTAATTAGCTCCATCAAATTTCATTAGATATTAATACTCTCTCTCTCATGAGATGTTAATATATGTAACACCATCAAGAAACAACTTTGAAAGCCTAGATGGACACCGTCAAAAGTCAAATCAATAAGAACATTTAACTTCTCAAGCAACCATCTTCCTTTTCTTCCTTGTATTGTTCTTGATGTTTTTTTTTTAGATAAGCAAAGATTGATTCATCCGAAGTACAAGGTGTACTCGGGAGAAAACGGGGGGCCTCATTAAAACCTCCAAGAGCCAAAACCCTATGGGAAAAAGACTCAAGGAGGAAAAAGAGAATCCCAAAATACATGCTTATGTGTTCAGTTGATACATAAAAACACCTCCTACAAAAGAGCAATACAGTTTATTTCTAACCCATCCAACAATAAAACACACTCCTACTAATTCTTTCATGCTCCCACGTCTGTCAGTGTTGATTATGCAGCACAACTCCAGCACACTCCAGCATCATCCTTCCAATGAAATACACTCCAAATTATTAATTATTTATGTAGCATCATCATTCTAGTTAAAACACATTCCAATTTACTTATGCATCAATATCCTTCCAATTTGTTAATTATGCAGAAGCTCTCCACACCAACAGTAAACCAAGTTTTCTCCTATGTGCTTGACCATTACCCAATGCTAAAACCTCCTCTTTACTTGTCTTACAGTATTCTGCTGCTACGTCCACCAAACTTGACGTTACAATGAAAGTAGGTATCCCATTGGGCAATTATACGAGTCCGACCATCCAACCCAACAAATTCTCCCTTGCCTCGCCTTGAACCAAGCCCAAGCGCAATCCTTTATTCCCGAAATCATAACCAGAATTGTAGTAGCCTCCTCTTTAAAGATTACCTTATTTCTTGTCAACCAAATATTCCAAATTACCGCCATCCATATAAGATGTTTAACTCGCTTTTGTTTCTTCCCTTTAATTAGCTTCCCGAATGCCATAAAGTGGGCTTGAATATCTTCCCCTTCCACAACCGGAACATCCAGCCAAAGACAAACCTGCTGCCATATTTTTTTTGCGACTCTGCAGTCCAAAAAAATGTGTTTAACAGTCTCGTCTTCGCTTGAGCATAACACACAGCGCCTGTCAGCATCGTTCCTCAGCACTCCCCTGCGAGACAATGCGTCTCTCGTAACTATTTTATTGATCAACACACGCTGAAATGACATTGTAAGCTTTTAAAGCTGTACAACATGCATCATTAACTGCTTCAAATGTCTTGGCCATTGAATTGAATAGCACCTTCTGAGAGTAATTTATTTTGTTTGTTATGTTTATTCTTTGATAAAATTTTTTGGGTTGAGTCCTGCTAAAGTAATAATTTTATTTTTAATTATTGATATTTTTTAATTCTTAATAAATTAATAAAATTTATGTTTGTTTCTGTTTTTTTTTCTTGTTATTAATCTTTCTTAAAGGGGTTAATAATAAATGATTTTTTTATCAGGAAATAAATACAAAAATTAATTTAGAGGGACTAAAAAAATGAATAAAAAAATTTATTTAATCAGAAAATAAAAATAAAGAAACAATTTATTAAGAAATAAATATAAAATTTAAATAATTTGAAATCCCAAGTATATTTTAAGATATATATATATATATATATATATATATATATATATATATATATATATTCTTTTTAACTTTTATTCTGATCTTGGTTAGATCCGGTGAATAACTTGAATATAAGTTGTACGTATTGTTAATAAGTTGCAGATTATCAAATTCTTAACTTGGTCTAGGACTTTGAGAGATAGAAATCAAGCTGCAAAAATGTTTTATTAAAAAATATTTTTTTTATATATGAGGAGAAATTAAATTATATGGGTATAATTTTAATAATTATTACATTATTTTATAACTTTCAATTGAATAATATTTTTTAATTAAAACTTATCATTGGATTGGAAGTTTATTTCACATAAATTATATATGTAAAATTTCATATTAATCTAAAATTATTTATTATCTTATTCTTATAAATTAAAATCGACCTAATATAAACATTTTAATTTTATTGTTGAAAAAGGGAAAGACACATACATATATAATTACATACGGACAACGGGTGTTTTAATAAAATGAAATTAATTATATTATATACAAATATATTTTTACTATAAACATTTATGTATTCAATTAATCAGATGGTATATTCTACTTTTAATTCTTTATACAAATTGATTTGAAAGAATTTCTAGTTGATTGATTATTTCCTCATATGTTAGTAACGTGGCGACAACTGGACTATATATATGACTGCAGGGCAGGACTGGGAATGAAGTAATTGAAATAGATTATGAGATCGGTTTATTGTTATTATCTCAGAAACATGTTGAAGGCCTTGGTCATCACAATTATTGTATTATTCTTGATGATTATCAGAGTCCCTGCAGTGCAGATCAGTCAACAAGAAAATGGTGGGAGGAAAATTCTTGCTAATCATCAAGATGATCTAGGTCTGCATGATGGCCTTCTTGATGGGAAGAAAACTGTTCGCGTTTTAAATGGGATGAATAATGGAATTGTTGTGTATCTCCATTGTCAATCGAAGGACGATGATTTTCACCAACATGTTCTTGCTGTTGGAAAGTACCAACAATGGTCCTTCAGAGACAACATTGGAGGCACGACTCTTTATTGGTGCACCATGGATGCAAACAATGTGCATGAGAGTTTTGAAGTTTATAGTGTCGAAGTTGAGGAGATGATTTGTGATACCCAATGCTATCGAATTCTAAAAAACGATGGAGCCTATTTTTTTAATCAGTTCCAATCTAAGTGGGAGAAGAGATTTTCATGGTATATTCCCAATTAATATACCATCTTTTTAAAAGTTTTATGCCTATGTTATGCTAAAGAAAATAATAAATAAATAAAACTATGGATAATCATTATGTAGCTATCTATTTTCTGGTTTTGCTAATAAAGAATTATTATTTCCCTTTATTTGATCACAATTTATTTTCCAATCGCCTATTGTTTTTATTTATTATTCATATTTTAAAATAGCAAGTTAATTATTTTATGTTCTCTTACCCAATTACTTTCTCAGTCTCTTACTTTTATAAATTTTTTATGTGAACTCTCTCCTTCTCTTCTCTTATCTATCTTATAAATCGGAAAAGTATAATGAAATAATTAGAGAATTTTTTTAATTGCAAGATAAGAAACATATTTTAGAAATACATATATTAATGGTGTAAAATGTTTTTCGTAGAGACTTACTTCTTCAATACCTTATTTATTGATTATTTTTAAAATGTTTTTTATTTAACGAGGTTAAAGACTTTTTTATACTCAATATCAAGTTCTAATGACAAATAATTTAAAAGAAATGTTCAATTTTTAATTGAGACTCACATTAAATGAAAATAATTAATTTGTTAATAAGTGTGAAATATATATATATATATATATATATATATATATATATATATTTTGCTTATAATTGAGAGTAAAGCTAATCATTTTTTCTTGCTGGGTTGTCTGGCAAAACACACAAGACAAAACTAGATATTATTTCATATTGTTGTGATCTTTATTTTATAAAATAGGGATATTTTGGTAATTTAGAAATGTAATAAAGGACTTTGATTTTCTGCATTTATTGTACCATTAATAGATAATAAATGATTTCTTTAAAAAATTAATAGCTTTTCTTATAATTTGAAATTATAATTTGACTTATTTTCAGTACTCTAAGAGTATTAGTTAAGAAAATAAAAATAACAATAATTTTATCGGGAGATAATATTTTTTTACGATCTCTCATAATTTATATATTATATATATTTTTCTTTTAATTTCTTAACTAATACCCTTAAGAGAAACGATTAGCAAGACCTTCTTTAAATCATGAATAATTGTTACATTTATTGTACATTAGTTATTCAATTTTATCAGTTTGCATCTAATACAATTAATTTTTATACTTTAACTTATTCCAAAAAAAAATACTTTAAATATTATAAAAACAATAAAATTATATTCTTATTACAATATAATGGTAATAAAAATATATTATTATTCTTTTTTCATTTTCCAATATAATGTTACGTTAAAAATCAAACCAAATTATTTGTAAACAATCAAATCGATCGATTAAATAAGAAACCTCACAAACCAAAAAATCTATATAAAAAAAAGAAACTACACCTAATTAAAAGAAGATACCTGCGGTTTGAAAAAAAAAATTTAATAAGAAAATGTGTATTTATTGCCTACTATTAGTTTACCAAAATCAATATTGTGCGTAATATAGTTTACTAAAACTAATGCTGACTATATTTATAGAATGTTCAATAAGGGTTGGATCGCTCGCCTGAGAGGCCTCTAGAAAGATATACAGGTTATGTTTGTCAAATTAAATCTTTTAAATTAATTTTTAATTTTTTTTTCTAATTAAAAAATTTATTTAACTAATTGATAAATAATTTTTTTAAAAAATACTGCTTTAAGTAATATTTTTTAAAATACTAGTTTATAGTTTTTTATATTTTATTTCCTTTTTATCTTTAAAATATTTATTCATTTTTCTTATTATCTTTTTAAAATATTTCATTTTATATTTTTTAATTAATTTAATAACTAGTTTTACTGAACAAATATGATTTAATAAATTAGCTTAAAAACTTTAAACTTTCAACTAATTTTGTTAAAAATAACCTTATATCCATAATATTAAGTTATTAACCTATGCTAGAGTAAATGGTATTGATTTCTTTTAGCCTGAGCTAGGTGGGTATCCTTATTCGTAGATGCGTTATAATGGTCTTATAGTACATAGTTCTATTAATGTTGTGTTGATTATATATATATATATATATATATATATATAAAACATTTAATCACAAATTTTATCATTCAACTTTTGTTATTTTGTAAACTTTATCACTTATGTTTTCAAATTTTACACATTTTAACACTGTTCACTGTCACCAAAAAAAGGTAAATTAAAAATATGATGTCATTTTATTACCCATGTGATGGTAATATATATAAAAAAAATTAAATTTTAGATAGTAAAATTGGTGAAATATTAAAAGTTAGGTTGTATAATTTGTGGAATAAAGATTGGTAGCAAAACCTACAAAAACAATAAAAATTAAGTGATAAAACTTATGAAATAATGAAAATTAGATGATAAAATTTGTGACTAAACCTGTATATTTCAACTAACAATTTGGATTTCCTAAAAAAATAAAAACTAACAATATGGATTTCCCTATTTCTTTGGCTTGAGGTGGTATGTGTAGAATAATATGCCTAAAGAGCCTAATTTGGACAAGTCCTTATAAATTTTCTTAATTAATTACGCAAGGAAACGAATAATGAAACGAATTTTTTTTCTTAAATTGTAAAGTAAGATAAAATTATGAATTATAGTATATATTACCACGAATAAATAATACTTTTTCCGTATCAATATAAGTATCGCATTTAAAAAATTTTGTAAAATAAATATCGGGTTAGTTTTTCAATATAATATTAGTTTTATTATTATTATTAATAATAATGCTAATTAGTTATAAATTATTATTTTATTTCATCTACTTATTAATTTTTGTTGGTTTTTATAAAACAATCTAATACGATTCGTATTTTAGCCATGGGAAGAAGGGAGGAGATATAACCCACAATTTAAAAATAAATGATAATGTAAAAATTTTAAATCGTTATCCAATTATAAATAATCATATATATATATATATATATATATATATATATAATAAGTTTATTTACTTTTATAATTAAAATTATACCAAAAATAGTTTTTAATTGATATACAATATAATTTTTTATAGTGAGATTGTGTGCTTATTAAAATTTAGGATAAATAATAAATATTTATTTTAGTCTATAAAAATATGAGATGATAATAAATTGGTTATTGAAATATAAAAAAATTAATTTTAATCCCCAGATGTATAAAAATTATGACGGATTAGTTCTACAAATGATAAATTAGTCCCTAAATTTTATAATTTAATATCAAATTAATCTTTAAAAATATAACTTATTATCAAATTAATTTTAAGTATTAAGATTTAATAAGAAAATTGTTTCACATATTTAACAAACACGGTACATCATTTTTAGTCCAAAAATGCAGTCCCCGAATTATGTTTTTGTCTCCTACATATCATTTGAATGTATTATTTTGTTCTTAACATTTTTTCTTGTTTTATAATGTGAAGCTACTGATAAGCAATAATATGCTTTTAGTTTTTTGGTCTATTAATAACTAAGTATAAAAGCACTTTAGTGGGTGCCTCTCGTGACTTTCCAACCACTGAAGGCCAAACAAAGACAAAACTCATTCATGTTTCCATTGGCAGAACCATCAAAGACAATCTAAAGCATAAGTATGAACTTGAATGTGAAACAAAGAATACGAATCATAAAAGTAAGTGATAGCCATCACACCATCCTTTTTAGTCCCATGATGCAACACGAGCCAACGTTATTATTAGCTTCACAATTTGACTAATATATAGCAACATGACTATGAAAATTAAAATATGTGGTATATATGTCCCCTAGCCAATAGTTTCTAGATATATGAATTCGAATGCGACGCGCTACTGAAAATTAAATTAAAGCATCACCAAAGTGTGGATTGTGATTTGTTATATGCACCTCAAACGTTTGGTCATAGGAAATAATGCAATGATTTATTTTCTTTCCAAAGAATTAAGTATATGGTTGTCTATCACAATTTATTTGTTAAGAAAAAAATACATTTTGAATGTACGAAAACTTGGTTGGAGCGGGATCGTGTTTACGTTAACGGGATCTTTATGAGTCAAGTTGAATATTTCCTTTAATTTCATAATTTCCGCCAGAGATTGAATCTCGGTATTGATATGTTATATGACACACATAAGTCCTATTGACACCCAATCTGATATATGTATGTACATATATAGTCCCTTAAGTTTAAGCACGGGTTGTGTAAAGACTAAAGGGAATAGCATCAGGGTCAGATTTGATCTATGTATGTACAAGTCCTATTTATGATTTAGCCTGAGAAGAATATCACTTGAAACTAGACTGAAATCAACCAATATTATTACTTTTTTATTGTTTAAAAATAATAATTTCAAAATTAAAACTAAAAGAAAAAAAATTAGATGAATAATTTCATAATACAAACAACAATAAAATAATCAAGTTTTTCCTACTAGATGATGCTGATTAAATGGATAAATAATAGCATAACATTTTATTGTAAATTGTGTATGTAAATAAATATTTTTGAATGATTTTGCTTATAATTCTTGGTCTTCCTCCACCTAAGATAATCTCTTATTTGACACGCCCTCTTTATTGAGACAACTACCAATTGAAATCCTATAGTTTTTCTTGTTATATTGCAAATAATTTTAAGTTTAAATATCTTTTTATTCCTGTTAAGGTGAGAGAGTTTTGATTTTGGTTGCTATAAATTTAATTTTATTTTTCAGCTATCTAAAATTGGAAATAAAATAAAATGTTTAACATCTTTTTAGACGAATAAAATGGTTAATATATATAAGTCATGCTTTTTAATCGCATAAAAATGAAAAAAAAATGGAGGGTTCTAAACACATGAGAATCATATTCCAACCACTTTAATATAAATATTTATTTATTTTTTAATAATTAAATTTTGTTGGAGATCTAGAACTTGATTAACTTACAATTATTTTTAATGAAATTCTCTTTATCTTATTTATATTACTGGAACCTGAAATCTTATTTAAAAGATTTAAATTTAGTTATACTTTGATTTCTTTTTTTGCTGGAGGGTTCTACTTTGATTAACACTATGTTGGTATGTAGATGACATTGTTGAGGAGCAAGAACTTCAATATTGATGTATATATAATTGATTTGTTCCTGACAAATGATTTTAATATTTTAATCGTTTGAATTAACCGATTAAAAATATATGCTTAGTAAGAAAGATGAATGCATGAAGGCCGCTAATAAAGACAAATTGAATCATGTTACCAAAATCTTGGATAGACCAAAACTCCAGAGAAGAAATGTTTAATTGATTCGTTCATTACTTAATTAAATTACATACGATTAGGAGGGGTAGGCTGCAAGAATCAAGTAACGCATAATGTTGGCAGACAGATTACTATCCCTTGCATTATACGCGTTGGGGTTCAAATTAAGACCACATGAACCAAAATATATTTTAGGTTAGAATAAAATAAAATTTACAACCTCAATAAATTTTCAGTCGCCCTATTATTGATCATTTTGGTCATTTTTTATTTTTTAAATTCAATACATCAATATATGATACTATATTTTTTTGGGTACTGTACATGGTGCCATATATTCATTGAATAAAATCTTCCTACTCCGGCCATTAGAGTTAAATCAAGGCACCAACTTTTTTTTTGGTGAACTTTAAAGGCACCAACTAATAGTACATTGATTAGAAATTCGTATATGAAAAAAAATTTCATTTGGCTAACTTCGTCTAAACATATGCTAATCTTTTTATATATGAAAATAAAAAAGATAATTGACGCCTATATATATAACTAGCTAGACAACAAGTGCTCCCATACCTAAAAAAGGAAAAGAAAATAAGCCAACAAGTGCTTTTACTTCCAGCATTGAACATGTCCAGGTGCTTTGCATGTTCAAATCAATCAAATTAAATAATATTCTTAGAATTCGGGAGTATAGTTTAAGCCTTTAAGGTATATACATACTAGTACATTATTTGTAGCCTGGACAAGATTTGGACGGTGATAAAAATATGATTACTTTGTAAATCTTGAGTGTGTGAGCTTTATCGGGACACAAATTCCCTCATAGGAGACTGCAATTAACTACCAGTAGTTAATTGAGATTTACAAGTATAATTAAGATTTCGAGGTAAGATTAATAGAGAATTCCACTTTGACCCTTTGAGTATTATGGATTTCTTTAGAATACTGTATATGATTAGTCTCTTCCCTCAAAGTCTTGATAGATTTTTTCCTTGTTCTCAGACGATTTGAACTCAGATCTTTTGTGCTATCTACTAATAAGTGGCGAGGCTCCAGAAAAGCCAATTTTAAATTGTTTAGAAAAAAAATTATTGAATATAACTCAAAAATATTTCAGTATTATTTATGGAATTTCTAATCACATATTTAAATATATAGTTAATTATGTCAATTTATATCACATTATGTTGGTATCAAAATTAATACATTCAGCAAAAAATAAATGACAATATATATTTAACAATACATGCTGATATAATGTATCATATTTTTAGTGACTTTCAAAATATATATTGTATATCACTTCAATTGTTTTTTTCTTCTGCTGTATCACTTTATTTTTTATTACACAAAAATTATATTAACAAAGACAATCTTAAAGCTTAATAGTTTGTATAAGTAACTCTAGCCCAGTTGATTGAGCATACGTCTAGTTTTAAAAATCAAAACCCTAAATTATTCCTGATTACATAATTATATCCGTACCCTATGTTTTATACATATCACAAATACATCTTATCTGCTTTTCCAACATTACATACGATATTCCTATATCGTTTTAGATCTGAATTATCAATTGGGAAATCCGCAAGTCCCGGATCTAAATTGTAGTGCATTGATCTTCACTGATCTGAGTTTGTTCATGCCTCAAATATCTCTCATAATGTTTTCGTGTTTGGGGCTTAGAAAGTTGGAGGGGACTGAAGTACTCCAATTTGAGTTTTGGGTTTGGTGTTTAAACGCATTTTTAAACCTTAATGGTTGTGGCTTTGGCTTTTAGGAATGCCAATTGGTTTGAGAGTGAGGAAGTGAAGAAAATATATAGGGAAGATGAGTATTGGTGTTGTCTTTGGAAATTTTCATGGTTTGAGTTTAGATATGTTGGTGACTTGTGAAAATTCGTGGTGTCAAGTCTGTATATATTCTCAGAAACAATGGTAGTGCATATTGACAATCTAAATTTGAAACAACAAATGGTATCATACGCAATAATGTTTGAAAATGTAGGAGTGGATGTGTAAATATGGAGATGAGGTGTTTTGAAAAAAAAAAACAGAAAACAAAACTTATAAATCACAAGACCGAACGAAGTTCCTTTGGGACACATGGATGCTACTATAAGGGGAACACAAAGGTTAGGGAGTTTTCAGTAGGTTTAAAAAAATGAGGAAATCCTTGTTGTGTAATTCAAGTAAAAACATGGGAAGTGTTGATGGAATATGCTCTACTATTTTTCTTTCGTCTCATTAATTTTTACCACACATTTCTCTGCGTTTTCTTCCTATATTTTTCGTTATTGAAATTTTGTTGAACAAATACAAATTCTTCTCTTGTGGTATATTGGGTTCTTGACAAATTTTTTAGCTTCTTATTAAGCAATTGTTGAATCAAACTAATTTTCACTGTGCACTATGTGGTGTTCAAGGTTGTTGGTCCAGACCCTCTTGAAATAGGTAGCTAGCTTGGACCACTTAATTAATTCAATGTCTCGGTTGCAATCTAAAGGGAAAAGTTCAAATCAAAATCCCCAATTCCACACCTTTCATTCATTCACGGTTATCAAAAAGGAGAAAATCCCTCCCTTAACGTGTCCCTGTTGTAGATGGAAGATAAAAAATGTGGGAAAACTTATTAAATGAGAAGGACACGTGTCATTTAGGAAAGATGTACGTGAATTTTTCCCTACGAATAATGTATATTGAAAAGGACATGTTATAATGTTATATGATGCCTTGTTGCAACCATTTCTCCTTGAAAGGAGAATCTAATGTACCAAAATTTATATATATTTATTTTGTAGTGAGACTTTCAACATGAATGGTGCCTGTTTGGACGGTAGAATTCTGAGAATCTACGATAACAGCCTCCCTCAGTTGCTTCCAAACTCAAAAAAGTCTAAAATATTTAATAGCAAGGACAGAGATAAGCTATGGTTTTCTCACCATATTTATTATATATATATATATATAGCATTGGTAGCTCCCCAAAAACATGAAGCAACGATATTTTTCATATCAAAGCTAGCTTAAAATTGCACCCAAAGAAATCTCCAATTTGAGGAAAACAAACACATCAACAACATGGCTAATTGGTCTGCCGAAAATGCCAAGAAAGCTTATCTCCAAGCACTGAAAATGGTAAGCAACACTTTCTAAATTCCACCAATTAAGATAGGTTTGTCTTATGTTACTCCTTGTTTCTTTTATCCCATAACTAAGATTAAGGTTTTAAATTGTGGTTACAGTTGTAGTCACGATTTTGTCATGATTTTTAACATTGTGGCAAATTGTCGCAAAGAAATCAAAAACCTTGATATAGTAGATGAAATCAGTCATACATAGTTTTTTAAGACTTTGATTAGTTTCATAACTTCATATCATATATTTTGATTGTTCTTTCAATATGCAGGCCAAAAGAGGTAAAGAACCTGATGTAGCTGAGTTCATATCTGCTATAGCAGCAGGCAACAATGCACAACTCATGATGGTGTCCAGTGCCGGCGTGGCCGGTTCGGCCACGCTTGCTCTGGCTGCAGCTGCTCACCAAACTAATGGCCGTGTGGTGTGCATTTGTTGTGATCAAATCGAGTCAGATGCATCAAGAAAAGCTCTAGGAGTTCATGGAGATCGTGTTGAGTTCGTTGTAGGTGATGTGAAAACCCTTCTGCTAGGGGAATACAAAGGAGCTGATTTTGTGCTTGTAGATTGTGACATCACCAACGCAAAGGAAGTTTTTCTAGCAGCATTTAAAGGTGCCAACAAAAATGGGGCAATTGTGGTTGGATATAATGTTAAGCATAGGGTCTCAAGGTGGAGACAACTTAAAGCATCATTTTTACCCATTGGAGAAGGGTTGTTGGTGGCCAAAATAGATCCCAATATTGTGAAGGTTAATGATGACAAGGTTGTACAAAGGAAGAGTCGTTGGATTGTTCAGGTGGACAAATGCACAGGAGAAGAACATATTTTTAGGGTCACCTCTCCTGATAGGAAAATGCAGATTGAAGTTTAAGGCTACAAATTGACATAGATTTTGTTTTTGAATAATATGAAATGATTAATTGAAGTGTACGCATAATAGATCTCATGGTCTGAAGGTTACCTCTTAGGAATGTAAAGTAGAACAGGAGCTGTTTGCTTTTGCTATTCAGTGGTCTTTTATTTGCATGTGTTTTAGTGTATATTTGTGTAAAGCAGTTGTCCTGTTAATTTTTTTTCACAGGCCAAAGAAGCTATGAAAGTAAAACAGGATGAGTAAAATTTGGTTTAGCATGGTTATATCACCCTGTTCATTTTTTCAATTCCTGTAGCCTTCTATGTCCTTGTTACTTCTTTTGTTCTGCATTTTACTATTTGAGTTTGGAACTAATATCTTGGCTTTTGTGGAAGACTCTACACAACAGCCAGTCCTTTTTCTTTTTTTTTCACCACCGCCTGGTCATTGATTTTTTTATTGGTACAAGTTAATTTTTTATATTCATTTTCTTGTTTCATTGGTTATAAGTACAGAAATTTGTAATTATACTTTTTTTTTATCGGCCAATATTGTTATTAATTGTGATTGGATTTCCACATAATACACTAGTACACTAGTAGCCTCTTGGGGAGACAATAAACTTTAATTTAAGTATTATTATAACTCCCGTCAAACATTAATCAAATAGCAATGCAAGGCACTTAAGGCTCTAGTTAGGGTGGTGCCATTAGAGATATT
Source organism: Glycine max (assembly GCF_000004515.6). Lineage (NCBI taxonomy): Eukaryota > Viridiplantae > Streptophyta > Magnoliopsida > Fabales > Fabaceae > Glycine > Glycine max. Next base: position 2,779,798 of record NC_016090.4, read on the forward strand.
TGGAATATCATTTGAGAGCCTAAAACCTTAATCACAATATTATCAAATAAAAAAAGTCAAAGAAATTAGTATAATTTACTTTTTTTATTTATTAAAATCTATTCTCCCTTTATTTCTCATAACATTTCTTATTACAATCTTATAAAGAATTATCAATTATTGATATAATATAATGTTATTTCATATTTTTAAGAATCTATAGAGAAAATAATAACATAAGAAATTACACTTTCATTATTTTTAAAATTATTAAAAGCATAAAATAAATCTAAAATAATATTTTATAACTATACTAATATAAATATAGTAAAATTATCTTTGTATCTTGTCAATTCAAAGAGGACGTACCATTGACCTATTAATTATCTTTATATCTTCTTCAGAAGTGTCAAAACAATGGGTAGGATGCATCGTAAAAAAGATGGTTGTTTTTATATGGATTTAGACGAAGGTGGAAAACAGAGGTGAATATTCTTAATTTCTAGCGTGGTCATGCATGGATTCAACATTTATGCATCAGTGTATTCTAATAAAAAAAATCTTTCTTTCATACATAATCAAGAATCTTTGTTAGTAAAATACGCTGTTCCAAGATTAACTATGAATCCTTGTTTCAAAATTCATCAATTGGTATTGTTAAATTCTTAGTAAAAGATTCATATTAAATACTAATAGCATGCAAGGTACCTATGTGTGCATCCAAACGAGGGAGTTGTCGCTGCAAGAATGGGTAGACGACGGTGAGTCCAAGAAAAGATAGTCTAGGCATGCAAGAATGCGTGCATAATTTTTTTGTCTGATGTATTAGTAAGTTTGGGTCATATATATATATATATATATATATATATATATCACATAATTGAGTTATGGTCACTATATAATTAGTTAAAATATTAAAGTGGTTTAATCAAAATATATAAAAGTATGATTAAGGGTATATATGTCATGAAAGGTTAATTGTGTAGATATGGGGTAAGATGATGACACTTAGCAATATAAGAGTTATGGTCCCCCATTTGTAGAGAGCAACCAAACTTACCAATATAAGAGTTATGGTCCTCCATTTGTAGAGAGCAACCAAACTTACCAATATAAGAGTTATGGTCCCCTATTTATAGAGAACAACCCAACACAGAGTTTAGCTTTTTCTCTCTCTAGCCCGTCAAAAGATAAAAAAATTCAGAGAAAAAAGCTCTTTACACCTGGAAGATCATAAAACCAATCAATCTTCTGGTAAACCTTTCATCATCATTCCATTATGACTAATCCATATACGCTTTCGCATTAGTTTTCACTATGATTTTGAGTATGGGAACACAAACGGGTTCTATTAATCTTTATACATTAATTTTCTTTCTGCATGAATAGAAATCATGTGGTTAGGTTTGATGATTGTCTGTTAGAATCAAATTAGGCTGATTGATTGAATTCAACATTTGGAATTGAATCTCAACACTTGGTATCAGAGCCACCCATACTTGATTCATGTATGATGTTTGGATAACATACACACATTAGGTACAATGTTTTGAGGAAACAAAATGAGATGATCACATTAGTGCGGAATGAACAATCATATAAAGGGTGATTGATAACATCAAATTAATATGACAATTGTTCACTAGAGTATATTGCATGATAGGCAATATGGAAATGTTACATGAAAATGATTTTGTAATGTTATGTACATGCTATAAGCTTGACAAATTCACAAGTAGTAAATGATACTTGGTAACAATGAATCAATGTAACACATGTAGAGTAACACTACGGTGTAGGCATACAAATTAGATGTGTCAATGGGTTATGCATTTTATGAGTACCATGTACTTATTTCATGTGGGATAATAAGTATAAATTTAAATGCATTATTGATGTGCTTGTTCTTACTTTTAGAGGCCACTGCAGTGTATTAAAATAATAATCATGGGCTTCTAAAATTTAAAATAAATAAATAAAGTTAAAATAATTTACTCAAGAAACATTTTTATTTTGGATTTGGTGCGTCAATGTTCAAAATCCAGTTATAGCATATCATTTTAATTATTTAGCATTTAAATGAGCTAATTGAATCAAGATATCACCAAAGCGATCTCTCTTGCGTATATTGTTCATGAGAAAGGTTAGATATTAACGTGTGTGATTATTTATACGAATGGTGATTGATCCAAAGGAAAGTTGTCATTTAACTAAGTTACATACACACCTATGATGTTGAACGTGTCATAATCATGAGATTTTGCATGTGAATGATAAGTCACATCAAAAGATGGATTTGTTATTTGATATGCTTTTATTATCAATATTTTTTTTATCAATGCTCGAACAACAACAAGGATATCACTAGCAAACACAAAAGAAACAAAATCAAGGTGACAAGTATTTCTTTTACCATAAGCCTGGACATATAAAGAAGAAATGTACCAAATATCATGCTTGGCGTGAAAAGAAGAGGCTGTCTAAGCTACCGGAAGCCAATCGATTATGAAAGATGGATCTATGTTGGAGATGGTAAATCGGTGGAAGTGGAAGCTGTAGGGCACTTTAGATTATTATTATGTACTGGTTTTTAGTTGGATTTGAAAGACACTTTTGTTGTATTGTCATTTAGACGGAATTTGGTTTCAGTTTCTTATTTTGACAAATTGGGTTATTTGTGTTCATTTGGAAACAATGTGTTCAGGTTGTCTTTTAATTCAGATATTGTTGGAACTGGTTCACTCTTGGCTAATGATAATATATATTTACTTGATACTGTAGCTTATAATGCAAACTCAGGAGTATTATGGCACAAGGGCTTAGGTCACATTTCTAAGAACAGAATTGAACAACTTGTGTCAAACACAATCTTGGATTCCATTGATTTCATAAGCTTTGATGTTTGTGTTGAATGCATTAAAGGTAAACATACCAAAAACAAGAAATTAAGTGCATATAGGGCTACATACGTCTTGGAATTGATACATACGGACATTTGTGGGCCATTTCATACACTTTCGTGGAATGGTCAATAATATTTTATATCATTCATAGACGATTACTCTAGATATGCATACTTGTTTCTTATACATAAAAAGTCACAATCTCTAGATGTGTTCAAAACATTTAAAGTTGAAGTTAAAAATCAACTCAACAAAAGAATAAAGTGTGTCAAATCTGACTGTGATGGTGAATACTATGGCAAATATGATGGTTCAGGTGAACAATGTCCAGGGCCTTTTCTAGGTACTTAGAGGAATGTGGAATCGTTCCACAGTACACCATGCCGGGGTCACCTAGCATGAATGGTGTGGCTGAAAGACGAAACAGAACTCTTAAGAATATGGTAAGAAACATGATTTGTCATTCTAACTTACCAGAGTCACTCTGGGGAAAGGCACTAAAGACCGCAGCTTATATTCTAAATAGAGTGCCAACCAAGAGAGCTGCCAAAACACTTTACGAGCTTTGGGTTTGACGAAAACCTAGTCTGAAACATTTTCATGTATGGGGATGTCCAGCTGAGGCAAGGCCTTATAAGCCAAATGAAAGTAAATTGGACTCCCGAACAGTGAGCAACTACTTTATTGGTTATTCTGAAAGATCTAGGAGTTATAAATTTTATGATCCCAAATTAAAGACAATTTTTGAGACGGGAACCGCCACATTCTTTGAGGATATTGAGTTTGGGGGGAAGAATAAGGTTAGAGACTTTGTCTTAGAGGAAGAATCATTAACAATTCCAAAACTAATTAATACAGTTGCTTTTGATAAAACAAATTCGAAACCTCTACAAGATATTGTTATTGAATCCCCCACTCAAGATAATTTGGTTATTCATGAAGAACAAACTCAAGATCCTTAAGAACCTATGCTTCATAAGTCAGTACCTTTGCGGAGATCTACAAGAGAAATGAGAAGTACTATTCCAGATGATTATGTGGTATTTCTCCATGAACATGAGGAAAATAATGGTATGATGGAAGATGACCTAGTCAACTTCCATCAAGCCATGCAAGATTCCAACTCAGAAAAGTGGATTGAAGCAATGAATGAGGAGTATAAGTCCATGCAAGACAACAAGGTTTGGGAACTTGTCCCATTACCAGAAGGTGTGAAACTTATTGGTTGCAAATGGATATTTAAGACCAAGTGGGATTCCAAAGGTAATGTGGAGAGGTATAAGGCTCGTCTTGTGGCGAAGGGCTATACCCAAAAGGAAGGGATTTACTTTAAAGAGACTTTCTCTCCAAGTTTCATCGAAAGACTCTTTTAGGACAATCATGGTTCTTGTTGCACATTATGATTTGGAGCTTCATCAAATGGATGTAAAGACGACATTTCTCAATTGCAACATTGATGAGACAATTTATATGGTGCAACCAGAAAACTTTGTGTCAGGAGACCCAAAGAATATGGTTTGCAAATTGACAAAATTCATTTATGGGCTAAAACAGACATCTCATCAATGGTACGACAAGTTTCATCAAGTAATTCTCTCATTTGGTTTCGAGATGAATCTTGTTGATGATTTTGTGTATCACAAATTCAGTGGGAGCAAGTATATTTTCCTGGTCTTATATGTTAATGACGTACTGCTTGCCACTAATGATATAGGCATGTTGCACGAAACCAAGATATTTCTATCAAGAAACTTCAAAATGAAAGATCTTGGTGATTCCTCCTTTGTATTAGGAATTCAGATACACCGAGATCAATCTCGGGGTATTCTAGGATTATCACAAAGGACCTATATCAAAAAGGTACTTAAAATGTTTGACATGCAGGAATGTAAATCTGGGGATACTCCAGTTGCTAAGGGAGATAAGTTTAGTCTCAAATAGTGCCCAAAAGGAAATTTGGAAATTTAGGAAATGCAGAAGATTCCCTATGCATCAGCTGTAGGGAGTTTGATGTATGCCCAAGTATGTACGCGTCCGGATATAGCATACATAGTTGGGGTATTAGGCAGATATTTAAGCAATCCAGGAATGGATCATTAGAAAGTAGTCAAAAGAGTTATGAGGTATTTAAAGAGAACAAAGAATTATATGCTCACATACAAGAGGTCAGATCAGTTGGAGATCATTGTGTATTCTAACTTGGATTTTGCAAGATGCCTAGATAGTTTGAGATCCACTTTAGGTTACATTTTCATATTAGCCGGTGGTGCGGTTTCTTGGTGTAGTGCCAAGCAAACCCTTACTACTTCATCCACTATGGCGGAAAAATTTGTGGCATGCTATGAGGCATCAAATCATGGAATATGGCTGAAATATTTTTTCACAGGACTGCAAATTGTGGAAGGAATTGAAAGACCACTTAAGTTATATTGTGACAATAAATCAGTTGTATTGTATTCTAACAACAATGGGAGCTCGACCAAGTCGAAGCATATTGACATCAAGTTCCTAGCTGTTAAGGAAAAGGTACAGAGTGGACACATTTTCGTAGAACACTTAGGGACATACTCCATGATAGTAGATCCTCTTACTAAGGAACTTCCACCAAGGTCTTTCATGAGCATGTTTCTCACATGGGTGTTTTACAGTTTGAGGAATCTTTGGTTTAGTGGGAATTAGTCACTTTTATGTATTTTATGTTCTATGTTAGATTTTATGTATGCATACATTGACTTTTGAATATAGTTGGTTATATATATATATATATATGGTTTATTATTCAGTTATTATACTTTGTACATTAAGATTATTAAATGATCTCATTGAGGTAAAGTATGACCAGTTGAAAATAGATGTGTACAGGCCACCTTCACATAATTTTCATGCTACACATTACATGATGAGTCTATGTCATTTGATTATGTCAGCATTAGTGATCATTGATGGGTTTAATTGTGATTGATACAATGAAAACTACTTTGGTTCTACGTGCGGATGTAATCAATGGACAAGATTGTTGGAATATGTTAAAGGCATGTAATGGCAAATTTTGAACTCATAAAGTCTAACACATTCATAAGGATTGTAAGAATATATGTTTGTGACCAGTGGGAGATTGTTAGAAATTTTGGGTCATATATATATATATATATATATATATATATATATATATATCACATGATTGAATGAGTTAGGGCCATTATATAATTAGCCAAAATATTAAAGTGGTCTAATCAATATAAAAGTATGGCTAAGGGCATATATGTCATGAAAGACTAATTGTGTAGATACCATCAGTGATATTATAATTTGATGAGAGGATAAATTATAATTGTGAAATTTGAGGTAAATGATGGCAGTTACCAATATAAGGGGTTATGATCCCCATTTGTAGAGAGCAACACAATGCGTATAGTGTTGCTTTTCTCTTTGTCCTATCAAAAGAGAAAAAATTCAGAGAAAGAAAAGAAAAGAGCTCTCTTCCATTATGATTAATCCAGGTATGCTTTGCATTAGTTTTCATCATGATTTTGAGTATGGAAATACTAAGAGATTCTATTCATCTTTATACCATAATTTCTCTTTACATGAATAGAAAGCATGTGACTAGGTTTGATGATTGTCTGTTAGAATCAAATTATGCTGATTGATTGAATCCCAACATTTGGAATTGAATCCCAATATGATGGGTTTAGTTGAATGACTTGAATCAAGTTCTATAATTAATGAGATGATTTAGAGACCATCTAATTCTTAACTGGGTTTGGGATTTTGAGGATATAGAAATTATTAAAAATCTTATATACTACATCTCGGAGAGAGTCGACCCAATAATGAGTGAGGTCTAAAATAAAATTTAAAAGAAATATTTTATTTTACAATATGATAGTTATATAATAGGTTTTTTTTTTTGCCAACATAGATGAACATTTTGTAAACATATAAGTCCTCTTTGCTTTATAAAAACTAATAACAAATATTTTTTTACAGACTTAAAAGCTTGATTGAACTTTAGTTATTTTATCCTTACTGGTTATAATCTAAAAATTAAATTGCAGTAACATAGAAAAACCGCATTTATAACTATAGTTGCCAGCTTCACATAGTTGCTAGTAACTACTAAATTTTGTGGAACAAAAAATTGCACTACTTCATTGGACTTCTATTCTTGCATACGTACCGAGCTATTTTTGCAAACTCCTTCTCGAATGATGATATAGCATAAAGAAAAACTGCCTTCTCATCATCCATCCATCTTGTAGGATCCATCTCATCACAACAAGGCTCATCATCAACATCCTAAGTACTAGTTGCCTTCAAGTTGGATTGATGATGAGAAGACAGTTTTTCACCACGATGTATTGCGTTTCTCGAAGGACATGGCAAGGATGGCATGGTGTTTGGGAACTATAGGTCCTAAGAATTGTGTATGGTTTTCTTCAGCAAGTTCTTGAAATGCCGTAGTATGGCATATGCACATACCATGATGCTTCCAGTTTTATAGAAACTTGGAACTAATCTATAAGTTTTGCACTTATGCTTTGTCTATTGCATGCATGCTCAAAATGATGTATGGTTCTTGATGTTAATTAGGGTGTTTAATTATTGATATGACGTTGTCCATGTAAGCTTTTAAAGTTGTACGTGTACATTAAGCCCAAAGAAACAATCGGTATACATTTTAATTAATAATTTTTATGGTATTAGAGTTTTTGTTACTTTTTCTTTCTCTTTTGCTCTATTGTTTAACTTGATATTTCTAATTAATGCTAACATAGAGAGGAGTGCTACAACATGTAGCATCAACTGCTTCAGAGGGTCCTAGCTGTTGAATCAAGAATCAGGAGAATAGCACCTTTCAAGAGTAATTTATTTTGTTTATAAGGCTCTTAAGTTTGAAGATTAGTAAATTATATATGCTCTTATATATATATATATATATATATATATATATATATATATATATATATTACACATCATAAAACCTTTCTAACATTAGATTGTGTTAAAAATTTAATACGTGTGTGTTACATACACTAATTTTGCGTATTTGTGTTATAAAATCAAGAATTAATCTTTCTTTGAAAGAAAATCAATAATCTATGTAATTAAAGTACCTTGTTACAGGAACATGAATCCTTGTTTCAAAAACTGAAAGTGAAAATAACTAAAAGCAGATAGAGAGAAAGAAGACTTACACGCACACACCAGGAAGTTCATTTGGTCAGCCTTGAAATCCTACATGCAGTAAGAACCTTTGTCACCATGAACCATCATCAATCACATGATTAATAATTTTCTTTCTTTAGCTTCTTCATTTTCTTTTCGTTTCTTTATCATTTTCTTGTCCTCTTGATATGCATATATACGTAATTTGTTTGGCATAGTTATAACTTTTGCATTTTACCTCTACATTTTTGTCCATACATATATGTGTGTATATATGGTTATGCAGCAAAGTAACTCATAAACTTTATTAAATATGTTAGTTTTCATAGAAAAAGATTCGTACAAAATTAATACCTAATAAATGGATGTCCTGATTATTATAGATAAAATTAGTTTAGTTAATTACTAAAAGTTATTTTAGCAGTTAGTTGATTATGACAGTTAGTTAGTTACTAGAAGTTATTTGAATAAGTTAGTTAATTACTAGTTAGTTAGTTTCTAGAAGTTATTTGAGTAAGTTAGTTGGTTACTCAAGTTAGTTATTTTTTGTCTTTGTATAAATACACCAACTTTTGTAATACTTTGATGTATGAATCCTAAAATTGTTTTTTATCTATCTTTCATTTCTTTCATTTCTGATATGGTATAAGAAGTTTTTGCTTTCGTGCCTTTTGCTTCCTATTGAAGCTATTTTTGGTTCTGCCCGGTGGCCTACCCCCTTATGAATCGGTTTTTAAGGGGACCTTTCAAATGCCTGGTTGGTTCTTTTTTTCTCTCATGATCATGGATGCCATTGATGATTCTAACCCCTTCATTCTTCCGACAATCATGGCATTGTCTTAGTTTCTCATCCTTTTACCGGTGAAAACTACAATTTTTTGGAAGAAAGCAATGTGCATGGCTCTTCATGAAGAAAACCAAAAGGAAGTTGGTGCTTCCACCTCTGCCAGTGAAGTTTCACATGCTTTTTCCTTAAAGACTTCTTCTGCTGCACGCAATCATCCTCACAATCGCATTGTTACTAATATCTCTATAGTTTTTTTACTGACGTTGTACTCACCACTAAGCTAAACTTCCTCAACCACCATGAGAGATTCTAATCGAATTTCGGTTCACCGTATTCTCGGTGAAGGTTTACTTGCTGATGTGGTGTTGTGGAAGAATTGGCGTGGAGCGATTGCGGTGCTCGTTTCTGCCACCGCATTATGGTACCTCTTCGAGCGTGCCGGTTACAATTTCTTGTCCTTCATCGCCAATGTCATGTTGCTTCTTGTCGTTATTTTCTTTTTGGGCCAAAGTTGCTAACCTTCTCAATGTAGAAGCAAGCTTCACGATGATGAATCAAGTTGATTCAAGTAGTTTTGATGATGACAAAGATGATGACAAAAAGCCCAAAGAATGATTTCAAGATTGAGTCAACAAGTTCAAGATCAAGATTAATTTCAAGTTTCATGAGAAGAAATCAAGAAGACTCAAGAATCAAGAGAAGTTTGATTTCAAGATTCAAGAGAAGATGAATTCAAGATTCAAGAGAAGAAATAAAGAAGACTTCACAAGGGAAGTATTGAAAAGATTTTTCAAAATACAAACATAGCACAATTTTGTTTTTCAAAAGAGTTTTTCTCAAACTTTTCTAAGTTACCAGAGTTTTTACTCTCTGGTAATCGATTACCAGTTTCCTGTAATCGATTACCAGTGGCAAAGTTTGATTGCAAAAGCTTTTAACTGAATTTGCAACGTTCCAATTGTTTTTAAATGGTGTAATCGATTACAATTTATTGGTAATCGATTACCAGTGTATCTGAACGTTGAAATTCAAATTCAATTGTGAAGAGTCACATCTTTTCATAAAATGCTTTGTGTAATCGATTACATGGTTTTGGTAATCGATTATCAGTGACAAGTTTTGAATAAAAATCAAGAGATGTAACTCTTCCAATGGTTTTCTCAGATTTTCTCAAGGTTATAACTCTTTCAATGGTTTTCTTGACCAGACATGAAGAGTTTATAAAAGCAAGACCTTGACTTGCATTTTATGTACTTGATATAACTTTTCATATATACTTTTGAACATCTTCTTGAACTTCTTCTTCTTCTTCTTCCTTTGCCAAAAGCTTTCTAAGTTTTCTGGTTTCCAAACCTTGTTCTTTCACAGAAAACAAAAGTGTGTTATTCATCTTTTTCATTCTCTTCTCCCTTTGCCAAAAAGAATTCGACAAGGTCTAACCACCTTAATTCTTTTTGTTTCTCTCTTCTCCCTTTTCCAAGAGAACAAAGGACTAACCGCCTGAATTCTTTTGTGTGTCCCTTCTCCCTTTTCAAAGAATTCAAAATGACACAGTCTGAGAATTCTTTTAATTCTTCCCTTTCCCTTAAACAAAAGATTTCAAAGGACTAACCACCTGAAATATCTTTTGTTTCCCCTTCACAAAGTTTCAAAGGACTAACCGCCTGAGAATGTTGTCTTAACACATTGGAGGGTACATCCTTTGTGGTACAAGTAGAGGGTACATCTACTTGGATTGTTGTAACTGAGAACAAGAGAGGATACATCTCTTGTGGATCAGTTCAAGTGGAGGGTACATCCACTTGGTTGTTCAAGAGAACAAGGGACGGTACATCCCTTGTGGATCTTTGCTTGTAAAGGCTTTTACAAGGTTGAAAAGAAATCTCAAGGACCGCAGGTCGCTTGGGGACAGAATGTAGGCACGAGTTGTTGCCGAACCAGTATAAAACTCTTGTGTTTGTCTTCTTCTTCCCTACACTCTTTAATTTCCGCTGTGCACTTTAATTATCACTTTTACTTTTGGTTAAGTTTCTATTTATGTTCTTTACTTTCTTAACTTTGTAGTAAAAGCCTAATTGAATCTAGTAACATTAAGAAGGATAAGTTTTTTAATTAGTAAAGGTTCATTAATAATTAATTCAACCCCCCCTTCTTAATTATTCCGAGGCCACTTGATCCAACACTCAATAGACCTCTTCCTCCTCTCCCCGATCTGGAGATCTCGAAGGAAACTATTGCCAGGGTTGCTGATGCACTACAAATTTGGTTGAATCTAGCCTTGTCCGTTGCACATGACATAGCGATTGAGAAGAATTTTTTGCTCTGCCTCCAGGTTGTTGGTGTATTGTGGGTAATATCTTACATTCATAGTTTGTTCAACTTTTTGACTTTGATCTTTATTAGTGTTCTTCTTAGCTTGTCTCTCGTTGTGTTGTATGACAAGGACCAGAACATTTTCAATTTGCATGGCTAGAGTAAGTTTCTCCATGTCTAGCACTATCCAGTTTTTGCCAACAAGGTGTTTGTTTAAACGCTTAAAATATGTTGTTAAATATGGACAAATGTAACTAATTTTTGCGGCATTTTATCAAATGTTGTGGTATAACTCATGTTGCTAAAACCTTTAACGATATTGGTTATACACAACATTTGATAAAATATCACAAAAAAAATATTAATATCATTTATTCATGTTCAGTAATATTTATGAAATCTTATCAACAGTTTTTGACAAAATTTTTACTTAAGTGTTAGGTCAAAAAATGTTGTTAAAGATCACATGTGAAATAGTGACAATTGCTTAAGCAAGATGTTGAATGTGATTAGTTCATAGAACAAATTGTCAAAGGCTTGCATGCCTTAGGCATTTGAGAAGTTATTTTTTTTATTAGATTTGATGCAAAGAGTACTCTCCTACTACAGTCAACAAGTTTAACGTTAGAAGAATGACATTAAACTTGTTGACCGCAGGATGTGAATACTCTTTTGTTTTGAAGTAATATACGTCTTCCTTGAATTGTTTCAAATCTAACCAAAAATAACTTCTCACATAATAACTTAAAGTATGTTTGCATCGAGCAACTTTTTCTATTAACTCATTGCATTCAACATCTTGCTTAAGCAATTGCAAGGAACACCTTAAAGCCATGAAGAAAACGTGCTTGAATCTCAATTGATAACCATATATAAACAACTTGATATGACAGAAAAATGTGAAAGTAAAAAGTATTGTAACAGGATGTGTTTTCAGAAGCACAAAATTGGATTGTACTTGATTTATAAATAGGACTAAAACGATAATATTTTCCTATTACTAATTCCTCATTACATTATCTATAAGCAATATAAGATAATAAATGAATGCAACATTCTGGAATCTGATCATAATTAACTTTCTCACCAAAACTATCTTAACTAGAATTTGTGCTAATTAACCATGAAAATATAACCAAGGATTAAAGGCTCATAGCTTCTCAAAGTATGCAAGGCAGTTATTCAAAATTAAAAAAAATGTAACACCAAATATTTAAAGAAAATGTTTATTTTAAAGTCATAAGAACACTAGGTGTGTGTTTGATTAGTCTGGTTATACTCGACAAGTCATTTCAGATGATTTTTAATTTTTTTTTATTTGAATAAGTTTATTTAATGGTTCAATAAACAAGTTGTTTTGTTAAATAACTTCTAGTTTAATATTCTCTCTCTCTCTTTTTTTTTTGTTACCTACAGTTCAATACTCTTATTTTCCTTGGTTAGGCAAATGAACGCCGTGTACATGGATTCATGCATATCTAGGTCCAGCAGGGACACATTTGATAAAACTTTTCTAATTAAATTGTGTGAAAAAAAAAACGTGTGTTACACTAATTATGCATCATTAGATATTTGCTAACATCAAGAATCTTTTGTAACTAAAATACGTTCCAAGATTATATGAATGCTTCTTTCTTTAAAAATTTATCAATTAACTCAGAGAAAAAATTGTACTAGTAGCAAATGGATCTCTAGTTTGAATTTCGATATGATTAATTTGGGTTTGTTTGCTATGCATGAAGTATGAGAAATTTAAGGAATGAGGGGCACAAGAATTTCCTCACGGCTGCATGGTGTGGAAGCAGTGACGGATCCAAGACCCTAAGTCAGTGGGTACAAATTATAAAAAATAAAATCAGTGGGTTCAATTATATAAATATAAATGAAATAAAATATAAAAATATAAAATTTTATTTATAAATTTGATGAATTTTAAAAAATGAGGGAGTGCAAGTACACACCGTAGGCTGGCTGTAGATCCGTCACTGTGTGGAAGGAAAACTTGGTAGTCGATTCATCTGCTCGTTGGGTGCAACTCGCAACACATTTGCAAGGTCCATGTAGGGGTATGTATAAACTACTTCAGTCAAAAAACGTAACTTAATCGAATTGATTTCCAACTATTTTAAAATGGTATGATTTTATATTCAAATAGTCAAATTAATTTAGAAACAGGTTCAAAATTGAACTAATTTTAAAAAATTGGTTCTGAATTGAACTAATTTTTAACTCATTTTAAGTTGGTTCAAGAGTCAAATCAGTTTCAAACTAGTTTTTGAATTATTTTTTTCAAATAAAAAATAATATTAAAATGAAAACCAATTCGATTAATAGAACTGATTTTATAGAAACTATTTGATTAACATAGTTCGTTTTATAAGATAATACACTTATTTTTTCTTGAACTAGTTGGAAAAAAAATCAATTCGATTTAGGTTCGATTACAATCCGATTCAATTAGAACCGATTTTTTTTTTAAGTTAAAGGTTCTTACTGATTTGAGTGTGTCGAAGTAGGCTTTGAAGGAATTTTATTGAGATCAAACGAACTTGTGGTTTGTAACTCTTTTTCTTTCTCTGTTTTTTGTGTAGGTCTTAATTTGGATATATATCGTGAAAGGGTGAATAATTAATCAAGGGAGCAATAAATAACGGTGCACTTTGACGTATTACGGGGTAGAGTACTAGACTTAGTTATAAAATGGAGCAATATATAACATGGCATTCCTCAAGAAGTGTCAAGTGAGTAGGACGCCGATAGAAGAGCCTGGAGAATTTTCTTGTCGTTTCTTTTTGACAAAGATTGCAAGCAGCATAGTTCAATATTCTTATTTTCCATGGTTAGGCAAAAGAACGTCGGGGATGTGGATTCATGCATATCTGGCTCCAGCAGGTACACACGATAAAACTTTTCTAATTAAATTGTGTGGGAAAAAAAAACCAACGTGTGTTACACTAATTATCCATCATTAGTTATATGCTAAGATCAAGAATCTTTCTTTCATAGATCAAGAATATTTGTAATTAAAATGCTCTTTCAAAATTTATCAATTAATTTAGAGAAAAAAACTGTACTGGTAGGAAATGGATCTCTGGGTTGAATTTCGATATGATTAATTTGGGTTCGTTTGTTATGCCTGCAGCATGAGAAATTTAAGGAATGAGGGACAGAAGAATTTCCTCACGGCTGAATGGTGTGAAAAGAAAAGTTCGTAATCGATTCATGGTCCTTGGGTGCAAATCGCAACACGGTTACAAGGTACGTATCACGGCCTTGATCATTGTGTTCATGGATTTTATGGTGATGAATTGCTAGGGTTCTGAGGGTGGCCAAGGTGAGTCCAAGAGGGTTAGTCTTGGCATGCAAGGCAGAGAAACTATTCTTGAGAGGGGTGTGCGTGAGGTGAAGCAAGAAACATTAACTGATTCTGAGGGTCCTAGCCGTTGAATCAATAACATAGATCAAGAATTAGAAGAAGATCACTTTTTCTAGTGGGATTCATTTTGATTAGACTATTGACCCCAATGAGAAATTGTAGAAAGAAAAATTAAAAGAAGAGAGACAAAATAATTGATGTGATAAATATATGATTTGACAAAAATTGAAGAGGGATAGAGAGAAAAATGGAATAAAAGTGAGATAGATGAGAAGACAGAGTTTTACCATGTTTCTGGAGGGACTTGGCAAGGATGACATGATGCTTGAAAACTAAGTCCAAAGAATTGTCCAGGGCTGTGTCTTTTTTTCTATTTTTAGTTGATCTTTTCTTATATTGTGTTGATCTGCTCCAGCAAATTTCTTTAGATATTAATACTCTGTCTCTCTCTCTCCCCTTCGCCTTTAGTAAGGATCTCTTCTCTCAATTGCTCCCTCAATAACCCTCACATGATATCCATATCGCGACCCAGAAACTGAAGATAACTAGAGCCACAGATCGAGAGAAAGAGGACACATACACCATCAAGAAACAACTTTGAAAAGCCTAGATGGACACCGTCAAAAGTCAAATCAGTAATAACATTTAACTTCTCAAGGAACCATCTTTCTTTTCTTCTCTGTATGGTTCTTGATGTTACTTAGGGTGTTTAATTACTGATATGATGTTGTCCTTGTAAGCCCAAAGAAACAATTGGTATACATTTTAATTAATAATTTTTATGGCGTTACTTTTTTTTTTTCTCTTTTGCTCTATTGTTTACTATAGTTTCACTTGATTAATTTTTGTCTGAAGTGAGATGTAGTGTGTATAATCCCAGATGATACATGGAGGTGTTGACGCCAAAAGGGTGGTGGCAGCAGAGGAGGTGGAGATGGCGGTGTCGCGGCTTCATTACTATGGTTTAATCAATGTTCTTGTTTCTTGTAGGAAGGGTTTGAACTTTGAATTTTGCTTACATAGAGAGAAGGAGTGGTGCGGCAGATCAAGAATGAGGTAAATGACTTGACTCTAACTTTAATTATTAATTATCATATGAGTTAAAGATTATGAATTTCTTAACCAAGTCTAGGACTATCTTAGCTTTTTATACTGTATTCTCTATATTTGTTTCTTTTTATATATGACCATGGGGAGACTTAGAAGTGTCAAATGCTTACGAAGGGAGAAGAGCCTGTTGAATTGAGGAGATCACATAAATTTTTCTCAGGTATACACTACACACATTGTAATCTATAAGTTTTGCACTTATGCTTTGTTTATTGCATGCATGCCCAAAGAAACAATCGGTATACATTTTAATTAATAATAGATATAGATCCTAAAAATCAAATGTGGTTTTTTATGTCTGTGAAATTTAGATTGAATCTAACACAAAAATAGCATTGACCAGAGATTAAGAAAGTAAACTGCAACTAATAATTTTTGCAAGTTAAAGGGTGCTTAGTGATTAAACAGTGTCCATGTAAGCTTTTAAGGACTGTTTCTGGAGACCAAGCTTAACAGTGTAAGTGTCTCTCTTCTCTCTTTCTCTGTGTGTGTTAGAATGTGGATATTCTGTCAGGTATATCAGTTGGTAATGTTGTTCTAATGAATGATTATGGATATATAGCTTTGAGAGGCATCGACTTTAATTTGGATTTGTTGTGTTGTTAAACATAAAGTATATGCTTTAATTGTGGTATGATCTGCAACTCCCTTTTTTAAATACTTTTTTCTTGATACCTTTTTTATATTCAATCTTGACCGCTGCACAATCCACCATTGCACGATGGTGGCTGTTTGGCCTCTGCCGTGGGGCTCCATTTGCCGTTGACAGCAGTGATACTAACTTGCTAAGTCAATAGCACAGTCCATGTGTTACTCAATTGCAATGTCACATAAAATATTGTTAGAAAACTTATCCAGATTTATCATGACACAGTTTAGAACTTTCACATTCATTCCCGTGCAATAAAAAATTGTCTTATTTCTCTCTGTTATACCTGCTTGTTTGGTCATGACTCATGAGACTTATGCTTAGATTTTTATTGTGGATATTTCCCAACATTATCATCTCTTATTATGGTCAGCCAGGTATGGGCATAGAAATAGGGTGACAAACTTATGCATTAGTTTACAATACTTTTTTTACTAATGAACCATTCCATAATTTTTTTTTACCCCATACCAAGCTGATCTGTCAGGAGAATCCTCCCAACTCTCTCTCATTACTCAAAATTCTGTTGACGCTGGTAAATTTCAGAAAATCAACAAGTGCAATGGCTTCTTCAAAAAATTTAACGCAGCAAAAATTGAAGGTTCAGGGGAAAGGCTATAAAGATAAATGCTATGAGCAAATAAGGAAGACTGTAGAAGGACGGTTTAACAAGCTTCTAAATGAGGTTAATTGATTTTACTGTTCTACATATTCCCTCTCCTGCTACAAATTTACAAAATATGCAGAATCCCACGTACTGCCCTCATGAGAATATGCTATTTTTTGCAACTCACTGTTAATTTAATTTATGAATCAGCTTGTGTTTGAGGACCTGAAAGCAGCTTTAGAGGAAGCACGAGCAGTATGTTAGGCTGAAATTTTAGCTTCTGATCTTTTATTTTCTGTTTTCCCCACCAGGGCTAAATATCTGTTTTACTTTTGTTCTCCTTCTGCTACCCTACCTCAGTTGATTACTTCTTTCATATGATAATAGAAGAATCATCGTGCATGCTAGTATTTGTATGCGAGAGAAACTAGAGATTTTTTTTAATGCTAATGTAGAGTCTGGTATGGTAAATGACTTGATCACTGTTTAGCTAACAGTAGCTGGAACTTGTTACCATGAGTGGGACCAGGATCTTGTTCTCAAACAGTGTAAACATAAATAGTTGTTCTGTAACTTATGTAGTTGTTCTGTGCTGTTCTCTTTGTGTTGTACCTTGTGTGTATCAAACACACCCTTAATCTGAAATGAAGGGGGAAGGGCTTCCATATCCCATTTTAAATTTTAAATGCTGTTAACTTTATCTCCTCCATAACCCTTTTAAAAGCTGATAGTCATACAAGGCAATTCCAGAATCCTGTTTCACTTATTATATTCATATTTGTATAAGTTGATATATTATTGAGTGGATAAATATATGCTCATTTTAATCTCGTTTGTAATACATAAATTATTTCTCACCTCTCACCCTCTTCTCCCTCTCACTCTGTCAACTTTTTGAAGTGCTGAAGTCAATTATACCAACTGGTTAATGCAACGAAGTCATATTCCATAGTTCTTCTCATGATCACTTATTTACTGTATAATTCTTACTGTAATTTATTCAAAATATCATATCATTTGCAGCTTCCTGTACATGAGATCCACTTTTATTCCCTATTACTGATGGAACCTTGTTTCTTTTGTGGCATATAGATTGGGGAAGAGCTTGGAGATGTCTATGACTATGTAGCTCCCTGCTTTCCTCCAAGGTTTTCTCTATATTGAATATACTACCTTTTTAATCTTCACAGCCTTTGGACTGGCTTCTCTATGAAACACATCCTAAACCCATGCTTGAGCCTATCCGAGTCAAACTACACATTTCACTTAATCTAAACAAGTGTTTACTTTATTGGTAGAGGGCTTCTTTATGTACATGTTTTATTTGTTCTAATTCTGGCAGATACGAGATATTCCAGCTACTGGTAAATCTGTACACTGAGAGGTTTATTCAGATGCTAAGATTGCTTAGCGACAGGGCGAATGAATTAACAAACGTTGAGATATTAAAGGTATTTTTCTGGAGTTATTATTTATGTATAACATGTTACATACTTAGAAGTTAGAATGTCATTTTCTTCCTAGACAAAGGTGAGCCAGCCTTAAATTTTCCTACTCTCTAGCATATGGGAAATTAAGTTACTTGCTTTCCTATTCATCTGTATTACAGACTACGTTGTGATGTGATACTAACATAGAATGGATCAGAAAAGTAACTTACATGCTAAGAATGGAATTTTATTGCAATTCTCTCTTGTTCCGGGATCTGAGTTTGGATCCTAGAGTCAGTTTTTTGGTGAGAATTACAGTTAAAGTCTCAATTCCTGGATTAGGAGCCCTGGCCGCACTCTCTAGTCTCTACTTTCATACAATTTGTTGTACCCCTGCACTCCTCACCCACTCCCTTTTATTCTGTTATCTTTCCACTTTTTCATCTACTTCAGCTAGAAGTCTTCATTTCTAAATTTAGTCATCATTGTTTTTCTTGTTCTCTATATTTTCTTTTTCTCCCTCTGAATGTTTTATGGGAAAATTATACATCTATGCTTATGTTTTCTTATGAAGCAGGTAACTGGATGGGTGGTTGAATACAAAGATAATCTGATTGGGCTTGGAGTCGATGAGTCTCTAGCCCAAGTGTGTTCTGAGAGTGGTGCAATGGATCCTCTTATGAATTCTTATGTTGAGAGAATGCAAGCTACGACTAGGGTAATCCTAAATATCTTGTGATGTTTCTTGGGTGACTTCTTTATCATACATAAGACTAAGCTTTATTCTTAATGTTTATAGAAATGGTACTTGAATATTTTGGAGGCTGATAGAACACAGCCCCCTAAGAAAACTGAAGATGGGAAGCTATATACCCCAGCTGCTGTTGATCTCTTCAGGATACTTGGTGAGCAAGTACAAATTGTTCGGGATAATAGCACTGATCTCATGTTATACAGAATTGCCTTGGCAATCATTCAGGTAATATCAGATAAGGCATAGATGTAGCGAAACTAATGCTTATTATAAATTTATCTTTTCAAAAATTAACTCTAGGAAAATAAAGGCAAACTGGACAGAACTTGGAAGTTGGAAGGTAAAATCAAAATATCTAAATACTTGATAACATTGCAGGTGTTCTGTCACTCTTCTTTTGGTGGCCAAGAAACACAATTGCTCTCTCAATAAACCCTCACATGATATCCATATCGCGACCCAGAAACTGATGATAACTAGACCCACAGATCGAGAGAAAGAGGACACATACACCATCAAGAAACAACATTGAAAAGCCTACATGGACACCATCAAAAGTCAAATCAGTAAGAACATTTAACTTCTCAAGGAACCATCTTTCTTTTCTTCTTTGTATGGTTTTTGATGTTAATTAGGGTGTTTAATTACTGATATGACGTCGTACATGTAAGCTTTTAAAGATGTACGTGTACATTAAGCCCAAAGAAACAATTGGTATACATTTTAATTAATAATTTTTATGGTGTTACTTTTTCTTTCTCTTTTGCTTTATTGTTTAACTTGATTAATTTTTGTCTGAAGTGAGATGTACGTGTGTATAATCCAAGATGATAGATGGAGGTGTTGACGCCAAAAGGGTGGTGGCAGCAGTGGAGGTGGAGATGGCGGTGTCGCGGCTTCATTACTATGGTTTAATCAATGTTCTTGTTTCTTGTAGGAAGGGTTTGAACTTTGAATATTGCTTACATAGAGAGAAGGAGTGGTGCGGCAGATCAAGAATCAGGTAAATGACTTGAATCTAACTTTTATTATTAATGATCATGAGTTAAAGATTATGAATTTCTTAACCAAGTTTAGCACTATCTTAGCTTTTTATACTGTATTCTCAAGCTATATTTTTTTTCTTTTTATATATGACCATGGGGAGACTTAGAAGTGTCAAATGCTTACGAAGGGAGAAGAGCCTGTTGAATTGAGGAGATCACGTAAACTTTTCTCAGGTATACACTACACACATTCTAATTTTTTAACTTCCCAAGGACATTTAGTAAGGGTGGAAAAATTTAAGTGTGTATAATCCCAGGTGAGAAAAAAATTACATTGTTCGTGTTACATACTCTAACAATGTGTATTTGTGTTCTCCAATCAACAATTAATCTTTCTATCAAAGATAATCAGGAATCTATGTAATTTAAATGCGTTTTACAGGAATATGCATCCTTCTTCCAAAAACTGAAAGTGAAGACAACTAAACGCAGAGAGAAAGAACCTTTGTCACCGTGAAGCTCGTTTAGTCTCCAGAATCAGCCTTGAAATCCTACATCAACACTCTTAAATCAGTAAGAACCTTTGACACCATGAACCATCAATCACATAATTAATAATTTTCTTTCTTTAGCTTCTTCATTTTCTTTTATTCTTTCTTTATCACTACTTTCTTTTCCTCTTGATATGCACAAATGATATACGTAATTTGTCTACCATTGTTATAACTTTGCCTTTTAGAACTATTTTCTTGTCCTTGCATGTTTATATATGGTTATGCAACAAAGTAATTGATATACTTATTAAATATGTTAGATTTTACACAAAAGATTCTTACCAAATATCCGATGGATATGAAGGATATGGATGTCTCCATTGAATTTGTATATGAATTATTCACTAGGGTTTTGAGGGAGCGTGGTGCTACCATCTGAGAAGCTATTTGGATAGTTTTGAAGAGAAAGTTAGTTACGATAAGATGTCCATTTGTTGTTACATTCATTTATTGTTTTACATTGCTTAGAGAATACATAAGGCACTTGTTGTATGAAACGATTATTGTTCTAGGTCTAGGTTTCACCAGTTTCTTACCTATAAAATTGTGAAGAGTTCAATCCTATTTATAAATCAATAGTAATCCAATTTTGTGCTTCCATTAATGAAAACACATTCAGTTCAGTATTTAAAATATCAAGCTGTTTACGGTTATCCAATTGAGATTCAAGCACTTTTCTATGTGGCTTTAAGGTGTGTTTGAATGGAACACCTTAAATCCATGAAGAAAAGTGTTTGAATCTCAATTAGATAACCATAGACAACTTGATATGACATGAAAATCTGAAAATGAGAAGTATTGAAACAGTATGTGTTTTTGGAAACACAAAATTGTATTTTTCTTGATTTATAAATTGGATTGATTTTTCACAATAATAATCTAAGAAATTGGAGTAAGCCAGAAATAAAACAATAATTTTTTCCTATGGCTAATGTCTTATTATATTATCTAAGTAAATATAAAACAATAAATGAATGCAACAAGATGTTGGCATCTAATAAAAATTAACTTTCTCATCAAAACTATCCAAATGATAATTTTTGCTAACCATGAAAATATAACGGAGGATTAATGTCTCATGGCTTCTCAGAGTATGCAAGGCAGTGATTCAAAATTAAAAAAGATGGAACGCCAAATATTTACAAAAGATGTTTATTTTGAAGTCATAAGAACATTAGGTGTGTGCTTAGTTCGGCTATGTTGGACAAGTTGTTTCCATTAGTTTTTAATTTTTTTATTAACTAAAAAAACTTGTTAGTTGTTCAGTAAACAAGTATTTTTACGTAACTTTTATCGTTGTCCAAGTAAGCTTTTAAAGCTGTACGTGTACATTAAGCCCAAAAAAACAATCGTTATACATTTTAATTAATAATAGATATAGATCCTAAAAATCAAATGTGATTTTTTATGTCTGTGGAATTTAGATTGAATCTAACACAAAAGTAGCATTGACCAAAGATTAAGAAAGTAAACTGCTACTAATAATTTTTCCAAGATAAAGGGTTACCTAGTTCCTTAGACATCCTAATTATAGGAATCGGCATTAGATCATTGGTGCTTCTTGTAGTTGAGGGTGCTTAGTGATTAAACAGTGTCCATGTAAGCTTTTAAGGACTGTTTCTGGAGACCGAGCTTAGCAGTGTAAGTGTCTCTTTTCTCTCTTTCTCTGTGTGTGTTAGAATGTGGATATTATGTCAGGTATATCAGTTGGTAATGTTGTTCTAATGAATGATTATGGATATATATAAGCGGTTTGAGAGGCATTGACTTTAATTTGGCTCACTCAATTTGCACGTATTTTTTTATCCTTGAAAATAATTAATTTACATCTAACTTATGTTTTATTACTGATTTGTTAGTTGTTGTCCAGAGTATCTTTAGTGGCCAGAGACTATCCTATAACTGATTTCTTTTCATAATTTTTTCGTTGTTTTTATTCTTGCCTATGCAATAAGAATTGTTATTAAAAAATGTACCTAAGAGTATTATTACACTAATTGATGAAATTAACTGGAGATGATTAATTCAATATCCTTCTCTGTCTTAAGATGATTATTTTAAAGTCATAAGAACGCTAGGCGTGTGTTTAATTGGTCTGATTATACTTGACATGTCATTTCAGATTATTTTTTTAATTTTTTTTATTATCTGAATAAGTTTAGTTAACGGTTCAATAAACAAGTTTTTTTGTTAAATAACTTCTAATTTAATATTCTCTCTTTTTTTTTTGTTACCTAAAGTTCAATACTCTTATTTTCCTTGGTTAGGCAAATGAACGCCGTGTACATGGATTCATGCATATCTAGGTCCAGCAGGGACACATTTGATAAAACTTTTCTAATTAAATTGTGTGAAAAAAAAATGTGTGTTACACTAATTATGGATCATTACATATTTGCTAACATCAAGAATCTTTCTTTCATAGATCAAGAATCTTTTGTAAGTAAAATATGTTCCAAGATTATATGAATGCTTCTTTCTTTAAAAATTTATCAATTAACTTAGAAAAAATTGTACTAGTAGCAAATGGATCTCTAGTTTGAATTTCGATATGATTAATTTGGGTTTGTTTGCTATGCATGAAGTATGAGAAATTTAAGGAATGAGGGGCACAGGAATATCCTCACGGCTGCATGGTGCGGAACAATGGAAGGAAAACTTGGTAGTCGATTCATATGCTCGTTGGGTGCAACTCCCAACACAGTTACAAGGTCCGTGTAGGGGTATGTATAAACTACTTCGGTAAAAAACCCGAACCGTAACTTAACCGAAAGGATTTCAAATTGTTTTAACATTTTTGAATTTATATTGAAATAGTCAAATTGATTTAGAAACCGGTTCGAAATCGAACTGATTTTAAAATAATGGTTTTGAACCGAACTAATTTTTAATCCATTTTAAGCTAGTTCAAGAGCCGAATCAGTTTCGACCTAGTTTTTGAATTATTTTTTGTAAATAAAAAATATTTAAATGAAAACCAATTCAATTAACCCAACTGGTTTTATAGAAAATTTAATTAACAGAATTGGTTTTATAAGATAATACAATTATTTTTTCTTCAACTAGTTCCAAAAAAATTAATTTGATTTAGGTTCGATTACAATCCAATTCACTCGGAACTGATTTTTTTTTTCTGAGTTAAAGGTTCTTACTGATTTAAGTGTTTCCATGTAGGCTTTGAAGGAATTTTATTGAGATCAAACGAGCTTGTGGTTTGTGACTCTGTTTTTTGGGTAGGTCTTAATTTGGATATATATCGTGAAAGGGTGAATAATTAATCAAGGGAGCAATATATAACGGTGCACTTTGACGTATTACGGGGTAGAGTACTAGACTTAGTTATAAAATGGAGCAATATATAACATGGCATTCCTCAAGAAGTGTCAAGTGAGTAGGACGCGGATGGAAGAGCCTGGAGAATTTTCTTCTCGTTTTTTTTTTTTTGACAAAGATTGCAAGCAGCATAGTTCAATATTCTTATTTTTCATGGTTAGGCAAAAGAACTTCGGGGATGTGGATTCATGCATATCTGGCTCCAGCAGGTACACATGATCAAACTTTTCTAATTCAATTGTGTGGGAAGAAAAAGAACCTAACGTGTGTGTTACACTAATTATCCATCATTAGTTATATGCTAAGATCAAGAATCCTAGCTAAAGCTAAAGCTATATTTGTTTCTTTTTATATATGACCATGGAGAGACTTAGAAGTGTCAAATGCGTACGTAGGGGGGAGAACCTATTGAATTGAGGTGATCACGTAAACATTTCTCAGGTATACAATTCACACATTGTAATTTTTTAACTTCTCAAGGACATTTAGTAAGGTTGGAAAAATTTGAGTATGTATAATCCCAGGTGAGGAAAAATTTACATTATGCGTGTTACATACTCTAACTATGTGTATTTGTGTTCTACAATCAAGAATTAATCTTTCTATCAAAGATAATCAGGAATCTATGTAATTTAAATGCGTTTTACGAGAATATACATCCTTCTTCCAAAAACTGAAAGTGAAGACAACTAAACGTAGAGAGAAAGAACCTTTATCACCATGAAGCTCGTTTGGTCTTCAGAATCAGTCTTGAAATCCTATACCGACACTCTCAAAACAGTAACAACCTTTAACACCATGAACCATCAATCACATAATTAATAATTTTCTTTCTTTAGCTTCTTCATTTTGTTTTATTCTTTCTTTATCATTACTTTCTTTTCCTCTTGATATGCACAAATGATATACGTAATTTGTCTGCCATTGTTATAACTTTAGCCTTTTAGCTCTATTTTCTTGTCCTTGCATGTGTATATATGGTTATGCAACAAAGTAATTGATATACTTATTAAATATGCTAGATTTTACAAAAAAGATTCTTAACAAATATCCAACGGATATGAAGGATATGGATGTCTCCATTGAATTTGTATATGAATTATTCACTAGGGTTTTGAGGGAGCGTGGTGCTACCATCTGAAAAGCTATTTGGATAGTTTTGAAGAGAAAGTTAGTTACGATCAGATGTCCACTTGTTGTTGCATTCATTTATTGTTATACATTGCTTAGAGAATATGTAAGGCACTCGTTGTATGAAAAGATTATTGTTCTAGGTCTAGGTTTCACCAGTTTCTTACCTATAAAATTGTGAAGAGTTCAATCCAATTTATAAATCAACACTAATCCAATTTTGTGCTTCCATTAATGAAAACACATTCAGTTTAGTATTTAAAATATCAAGCTGTTTACGGTTATCCAATTGAGATTCAAGCACTTTTCTATGTGGCTTTAAGGTGTGTTTGAATGGAACACCTTAAATCCATGAAGAAAAGTGTTTGAATCTCAATTAGATAACCATAGACAACTTGATATGACATGAAAATATGAAAATAAGAAGTATTGAAACGGTATGTGTTTTTGGAAACACAAAATTGGATTTTTCTTGATTTATAAATTGGATTGATTTGTCACAATAATAATCTAAGAAATTGGAGAAAGCTAGAAATAAAACAATAATTTTTTTCTATTGCTAATGTCTTATTATATTATCTAAGCAAATATAAAACAATAACTGAATGCAACAAAATGTTGGCATCTAATAAAAATTAACTTTCTCATCAAAACTATCCAAATGATAATTTGTGCTAACCATGAAAATATAACCGAGGATTAATGTCTCATGGCTTCTCAGAGTATGCAAGGCAGTGATTCAAAATTAAAAAAGGTGGAACGCCAAATATTTACAAAAGATGTTTATTTTGAAGTCATAAGAACATTAGGTGTGTGCTTAGTTCGGCTATGTTGGACAAGTTGTTTCAATTAGTTTTTAATTTTTTTTATTAGCTAAAAAAACTTGTTAGTTGCTCAGTAAACAATCGGTATACATTTTAATTAATAATAGATATAGATCCTAAAAATCAAATGTGGTTTTTTATGTCTGTGAAATTTAGATTGAATCTAACACAAAAATAGCATTGACCAGAGATTAAGAAAGTAAACTGCTACTAATAATTTTTCCAAGTTAAAGGGTTACCTAGTTCCTTAGACATCCTAATTATAGGAATTGGCATTAGATCATTGGTGCCTCTTGAACATGTAAGCTTTTAAGGACTGTTTCTGGAGACCAAGCTTAATAGTGTAAGTGTCTCTTTTCTCTCTTTCTCTGTGTGTTAGAATGTGGATATTATGTCAGGTATATCAGTTGGTAATGTTGTTCTAATGAATGATTATGGATATATATATAAGCGCTTTGAGAGGCATTGACTTAAATTTGGCTCACTCAATTTGGACGTATTTTTTTATCCTTGAAAATAATTAATTTACATCTAACTTATGTTTTATTACTGATTTTTTACTTGTTGTCCAGAGTATCTTCAGTGGCCAGAGACTATCCTATAACTGATTTCTTTTCATAATTTTTTCGTTGTTTTTATTCTTGCCTATGTTATAAGAATTGTTATTAAAAAATGTACCTAAGAGTATTATTACACTAATTGATGAAATTAACTGGAGATGATTAATTCAATACATAACCGCTGTTATTTAGAATTCGTCTTATCCTTCTCTGTCTTCACTTCTTATTTAATTTTATTCCATATAGTACATATGCATATTGTGCAGACATCACAGCCTATTAAAAATATATTTGTGTAAAACAAAAATTTAAGAAGCCATGGTTGAAGCATCTCTCTGTTCTCTGATAACTGAAAGTTTTGTGCTTGTTTGCCTTCGATTGGTTTTGCTTTTCAGTTTGGTATACTAACAGTAACACATATGGCATGTCTTATGGGAGAAAACTCATTTTTCACATAACCATATGCCTTGGTGTTTGGAACACTTTGTTTTTGGTTACAAAAGTTTTGCTTTTTAATAGGCTTGCTTGAAAAAAATTCCAGCTGAGAATGTGTTCTCCATCTTGGTTTCACTGAGGCAGCTGAGGCCACAACATTCTGGTACGTATCAATCTTGAAGTACATCCCTTGATTCTCTTCACATGTTTTCTTCATTTCTTTCTTCAATCTTGGTATTAATTTCATTCCCATCTTTGCATTCTACTGCTAATGAGGCACCTGAACATGACACACAACATGTGAGCAGCATCAGAAAGTGCTCAACTTTTGTACAATCATCTGTTAATGTGATTGCTATTAATTATTTATATGGCTATGTTAGAGAAATAATTGGATTATGAAAAATATATGTTAATAACAATCTTATCATGGATAAAGATATCTAAATAAAATCTAAATATCTAATACTTGATAACATTGCAGGTGATCTGTTAGGTGCAAGCTGAATTACTGACTTCGAGGGTCAGCTCCTCCAGAAATTCAAGGGGGAAAGGAAGAATTAACAAGGTGAGGAAAAGGAAATTCTTATTTCTGCCATCTGCTTGTTATTTACATAGTATTATATAGATATTCCCATAACAGAATTTGCACAAATGCTATCCTAGGAATGTTCTAGTAACAGAATTCCTATTGCTATTTTGCCCATGAGGGAATAAGGTGCCGCAAGGTTGATTTGGTGGAGATCCTCTAATTTCCCTTTTCTGGAATTGCCCTCTTCAGCTCAAACATAATCTTCAAGGTACGTGGGCTTCACTACCCTTCTTTTGCTCTTGGTCTCTTCTCCCTTTTGCACCCCTGCTGCTGGTGCTTCTTCTGTTTGTTTCGTATCACTCCATGGCCCATGGAAATCCACCTTGTCCTCAAGGTGGTAAGCTTGGCGTAATGCAGACCAATCTTCCCAGGATGTGTCACCTGGGGACAGACCTTTCCATTGCACAAGTACTTCACAGGAATCAGCAATCTTCCTATAATTCAGGATAGCGAGAGGGGCAATAACAGGTTGGCCATTAATGAAATGAGTAGGCAAGGAAGTAATGTGAGGTGGTGTCGGGTTGCCTTTAAAAGGTTTAAGCAGCGAACAGTGAAAAACAGGATGGATCTTGGCTTCTGCTGGCAACTCAAGTCGATATGCAGCTGTCCCGACACGTGCCAAAATTCTGAATGGGCCATAAAAGCGTTTTGCTAACTTTCCTGAGTGTACTTGAGTACCTTTGACCGTTGACTGACGACGAGGTCTGAGTTTCACCAAAACCCACTCATTGACTTCGTAGCTTACATCTCTACGATCATTGTCAGCGTGCCTTTTCATGGTTTCTTGAGCCTTTAGTAATTTCTTTCGAACAGATTGAAACGTGGCATCCCTATCCACGAGAAATTCTTCAACAGCATCAATCTTTGAGGCTCCCGCAAGATACTCAGGAAAGGAAGGAGGCTTGCGACCATAAGTAATTTCATAAGGTGTGGCGCCTGAACTCACAACCCAGGAGGAATTATGTGACCACTCCACCCACGGCAAAAATTTACCCCAATTCCCTGGCCGGCGATGAACAAAGGCCCACAAATATTGTTCAATTACACGGTTGAGGACCTCAGTTTGCCCATCACTCTGAGGATGATAAGCTGAGCTCATCCTCAAGACCGTGCCACTTAAGCGAAATAACTCCTGCCAGAATTGGCTAATGAACAAAGGATCTCTGTCTGAAACTATACTCCGAGGAAGGCCATGAAGTTTGAGCACGATGTTCAAGAATAAAGAGGCCACCATGTGAGCCGTATGAGAGGTGGGCAACATACCCAAGTGGATGCCCTTAGAAAAACGATCCACTACTACGAAGATTGCAGTCTGTCCGTGATAAGAGGGCAAGCCGATAATGAAATCCATGGATAAATCTTCCCATGGACGATTGGGAATTGGGAGGGGGCATAGCAGGCCTGCTGATTTCTTTGCTTCATACTAAGTGAGCTGACAATCTAAACAATTGGCAATAAAATGAGTGACGTCGTCCCGGAGTCCCAGCCAAGTGAAATTTTCCGATAGACGAGCCATAGTCTTAGTGACTCCGGCGTGCCCACCGGTGGGTGTGGCGTGATATTCCTGTAGCAGAGTGGTGATCATGGGTAAGTCGCGGGGTACCCAAATACGGCCTTTATGCAAGACGAAGTCCTGTGTGACTGAGAAACTAGAGTGTTTGGTTGGGTCCGCAAGAATTGCTTGCCGGAATTTGCCGTAGTCATGATGGGCATCAAGCTGCGTCCGTAATTCCTTTAGGAAGGAGAAGCATGGAATGGAGAGAATCATGGTCAACGTGGATTGCTCTTCTGGCAACCGAGATAAGGCATCAACCACATGATTGGTGGATCCTGACCGATATTGGATGTCGTAGTCGTAGCCCATCAATCTGGCCATGTACAGGTGCTGCTCGGGGGTCTGGATAACTTGAGTGAGAAGCTCCTTCAAGCTACGGTGGTCGGTGAGAATGGTAAAACGGCGGCCCAGCAAGTATTGACGCCATTTGCGCATGGCCGTAGTGATGGCACAGAGCTCTCATATGTAAGCCGAGGAACGCAGAAGCTTGACGGTGAAGGGCTTGCTGAAGAAGGCGATGGGGTGGCCTTGCTGTGAGAGGACAGCTCCCATCCCCACTCCTGAAGCATCGGTCTCCAATGTGAATGATTTGGTGAAATCTGGCAAGGCCAGCACCGGCGCTGTAGATAGAACCTCCTTGAGTTGGTCAAAGGCCAGTTGAGCTTGGGTTGACCAGTGAAAAGGGGAAAGGGTGGTGGCTTTGACCAAAGGTGCCGCAATGGTCGCATAGCCGTGGAAGAACCGGCGATAGAACCCGGCAAGTCTGAGAAAACTGCGTAAGTCCCGCGTGGATTGAGGAATTGGCCATTGTTGGATGGCGGAGATTTTTGAAGGTATTGGTTCCACTCCTGGGGCAAAGACAACATGACCCAAATACTCCACCTGTTGCTGCGCGAAGGAGCACTTAGATAATTTCAAAACAAACTGGTTCGCGAGTAATACCTCAAATGTAGTCTCGAGGTGGCGCAGATGATCCTCAAAGGATCCACTATAAACCAGAATGTCATCGAAGAAGACAATGATGAATTGGCGCAAGTAAGGACGAAATAACATGTTCATCGTAGCTTGGAATAACGAAGGAGCGTTGCATAACCCGAACGGCATCACCTTAAATTCATAGTGGCCGTGATGGGTTCAGAAGGCTGTTTTGGGTATATCGGCATCATGCATGCGAATTTGGTGGTAACCTTGTAAGAGGTCCAGTTTGGAAAAACAGCAAGCGCCTCCCAATTCATCTAAGAGTTCATCAATTGTTGGGATTGGAAAACGGTCCTTGACCGTAACAGCGTTGAGGGCCCGATAATCTACGCAAAATCTCCAGGAGCCGTCATGCTTCTTCACCAGTAAGACCGGCAATGAAAATGGACTAGTGCTAGGCTGAATGAATCCTCTCTGAAGCATCGCGTCCACCTGCAACTCGATTTTATGCTTTTGGAAGTGAGGATACCGGTAGGGATGAACATTGACTAGTGGGGCCTGTGGAAGTAACTGTATATGGTGATCGGTGCTTCGTGCCGGCGGCAATGACTGAGGTTGTTGGAACAGAGCAGCAAACCAGAAGAGCAGAGCTTGGAGTGCAAGAGGGTATGTCGGAGCATCCGTGGATGGGGCCTCATTGGAAAGCATAGTGATATGGAAGCAAAAGCCAGGGCTATGAGTTCGACAGAAATGTCGAAATTGTGGGGAAGATAGTTGTCGGAGATTGGCATCATGATCACCTAAGGATTGAAGCCACTGGACACCAAGCACTACATTGGCGCCAGAAATTGGGAGCACATATAGATCCACAGTGAATTGCGCGGCCTGGATATTCACCATAATGTTCACGCATAAATGATTACATTCAAGGTGTTGGCCATTGCCAACCATTACGCGAAGTGGGCTTGTCTGTTGACATGGAAGGCCCAGATGCGTGACCAGCTATTCCTGAATGAAATTATGGGTGCTTCCCCCATCAATGAGGATGATCACCCGGTGGTCGGAGATAGTCCCCACTAAACGAAGGGTCTCTGGTGCTACGTGGCCGGCTAGTGAGTTCAGGCTTATTTGGGTTGGAACCGGGTCAAATGAATTATAAGTGTAGTGGGCCGGGTCAGGGTCGGGTGGGTCTGTTTGTGGGTCTATAGGGTTTATTTGGTCATCAGGAGGGTCATCGCCTTCCACAAGTAGAAGGAAGACCCGAGAGGCACACTTGTGCCCTCGATGGTACTTCTCTTCACATGTGAAGCAAAGCCCGCGTTCGCGACGCGATGCGATCTCCTCTGGCGACAACCGTTTGTAGGCCGAGGGTTGGCACGGTGGTGTGGGTAGGAGAGGGAGGGTGGGAACGTGGGTGGTGTGACGGTTGAGGGTGAGGGTAGGCACAAGGGTGTAGGTGGGAGAGTAATGGGGTTGGCTCGCGGGGAGGTCGTGGTGGTGATAAAGGGTGGACGAGTTCGAGGAGGAGGATGATGGTCTAGCAATTTTTCCTCCTGCAGACGAGCAAGGCCCGCGGCCTGCGGCCTGCGCCATGGTCAAAGGTTACAGTGCCTGCACCTCGCGGTGTATGTCAGGGGAAAGGCCAGAGACGAAGCAGCTGAGGAGAAAGGCAGAGGACAGTCCGATGACACGGTTGGCGAGGGCTTCAAATTCAGACAGGTAAGAACTCACGGTTCCCTTCTGTGTTAATTTGAAAAGCGCCCCTGTGGGATCCTCAAACTGAGATGGGGCAAATCGGGTCTGTAAAGCATGTAAGAACACCGGCCAAGAAGTAAATTGGCCGTTGTTTGACATCCATTGAAACCATGCTAAGGCCCTTCCCTCCATATAAAAAGAGGCTATGGTCAAACGCTCATGAGCGGGAGTGCCATGGTACTCGAAAAATTGGTTGATCTTAAAGATCCAACCAGAGGGGTCAGTGCCGTCGAAACAAGGCACATCTAACTTCATTTTGTGGACTGATGCAGGTGAAAGTGATGGCTGAGGAAGGACAGGGGTTGGTGACGTATTGGGTGAAGAAAGAGGGGGTAGACGATGAAGAAGTTCATCGATTTTGCTGGTCAAGGTGAGCTGTTGTTGCGTAAGGCGGAGGAGGGCGTCTTCGAGTTTGTCAGAAGGGGTGGGGCTTGAATCCGACATTGCAATGAAAGCACCAGAAATGTTAGGTGCAAGCTGAATTACGAACTTCGAGGGTCAGCTCCTCCAGAAATTCAAGGGGGAAAGGAAGAATTAACAAGGTGAGGAAAAGGAAATTCTTATTTCTACCATTTTCTTGTTATTTACATCGTATTATATAGATATTCCCATAACAGAATTTGCACAAATGCTATCCTAGGAATATTATAGTAACATAATTCCTATTGCTATTTTGCCCATGAGGGAATAAGGTGCCGCAAGCATGATTTCGTGGAGATCCTCTAATTTCCCTTTTTCGGAATTGCCCTCTTCAGCTCAAACATAATCTTCAAGGTACGTGGGCTTCACTACCCTTCTTTTGCTCTTGGTCTCTTCTCCCTTTTGCACCCCTGTTGCTGGTGCTTCTTCTGTTTGTTTCGTATCATGTTCTGTCACTCTTCTTTTGGTGGCCAAGAAACACAATTTTTCCCTCAATAACCCTCACATGATATCCATATCGCGACCCAGAAACAGATGATAACTAGAGCCACAGATCGAGAGAAAGAGGACACATACACCATCAAGAAACAACTTTGAAAAGCCTACATGGACACCGTCAAAACTCAAATCAGTAAGAACATTTAACTTCTCAAGGAACCACCTTTCTTTTCTTCTTTGTATGGTTCTTGATGTTAATTAGGGTGTTTAATTGCTGGTATGACGTTGTACAAGTAAGCTTTTAATTGCTGGTCTGAAGTGAGATGTACGTGTGTATAATCCCAGATGATAGATGGAGGTGTTGACGCCAAAAGGGTGCTGGCAGAAGAGGAGGTGGAGACGGCGGTGTCACGGCTTCATTACTATGGTTTAATCAATGTTCTTGTTTCTTGTAGGAAGGGTTTGAACTTTGGATATTGCTTACACAGAGAGAAGGAGTGGTGCGGCAGATCAAGAATCAGGTAAATGACTTGAATCTAACTTTTATTATTAATGATAATGAGTTAAAGATTATGAATTTCTTAACCAAGTCTAGGACTATCTTAGCTTTTTATACTGTATTCTCAAGCTATATTTGTTTCCTTTTATATATGACCATGGGGAGACTTAGAAGTGTCAAATGCTTACGAAGGGAAAAGAACCTGTTGAATTAAGGAGATCACGTAAACTTTTCTCAGGTATACACTACACACATTGTAATTTTTTAACTTCCCAAGGAACTTTAGTAAGGGTGGAATAATTTAAGTGTGTATAATCCCAGGTGAGAAAAAAATTACATTGTTCGTGTTACATACTCTAACTATGTGTATTTGTGTTCTACAATCAAGAACTAATCTTTCCATCAAAGATAATCAGGAATCTACGTAATTTAAATGCGTTTTTCAGGAATATGCATCCTTCTTCAAAAAACTGAAAGTGAAGACAATTAAACGCAGAGTGAAAGAACCTTTAACACCATCAAGCTCGTTTGGTCTCCAGAATCAGTCTTGAAATCCTACATCGACACTGTTAAATCAAATCAGTAAGAAACTTTAACACCATGAACCATCAATCACATAATAATTTTCTTTCTTTAGCTTCTTCATTTTGTTTTATTCTTTCTTTATCACTACTTTCTTTTCCTCTTGATATATACAAATGATATATACGTAATTTGTCTGCCATTGTTATAACTTTTGCCTTTTAGATCTATTTTCTTATCCTTGCATGTGTATATATGGTTATGCAACAAAGTAATTGATATACTTTATTAAATATGTTAGTTTTCACAGAAAAGATTCTTACCAAATATCCGATGGATATGACGGATATGGATGTCTCCATTGAATTTGTTTATGAATTATTCACTAGGGTTTTGAGGGAGCGTGGTGCTACCATCTGAGAAGTTATTTGGATAGTTTTGAAGAGAAAGTTAGTTATGATCAGATGTCCACTTGTTGTTACATTCATTTATTGTTTTACATTGCTTAGAGAATACATAAGGCACTTGTTGTATGAAACGATTATTGTTCTAGGTCTAGGTTTCACCAGTTTCTTACCTATAAAATTGTGAAGAGTTCAATCCAATTTATAAATCAACAGTAATCCAATTTTGTGTTTCCATTAATGAAAACACATTCAGTTCAGTATTTAAAATATCAAGTATTTAAAATATCAAGCTGTTTACGGTTATCCAATTGAGATTCAAGCACTTTTCTATGTGGCTTTAAGGTGTGTTTGAATGGAACACCTTAAATCCATGAAGAAAAGTGTTTGAATCTCAATTAGATAACCATAGACAACTTGATATGACATGAAAATATGAAAATAAGAAGTATTAAAACAGTATGTGTTATTGGAAACACAAAATTGGATTTTTCTTGATTTATAAATTGGATTGATTTTTCACAATAATAATCTAAGAAATTGGAGAAAGCTAGAAATAAAACAATAATTTTTTCCTATGGCTAATGTCTTATTATATTATCTAAGCAAATATAAAACAATAAATGAATGCAACAAGATGTTGGCATCTAATAAAAATTAACTTTCTCATCAAAACTAACCAAATGAGAATTTGTGCTAACCATGAAAATATAACTGAGGATTAATGTCTCATGGCTTCTCAGAGTATGCAAGGCAGTGATTCAAAATTAAAAAAGATGGAACGCAAAATATTTACAAAAGATGTTTATTTTGAAGTCATAAGAACATTAGGTGTGTGCTTAGTTCGGCTATGTTGGACAAGTTGTTTCAATTAGTTTTTAATTTTTTTATTAGCTAAAGAAACTTGTTAGTTGTTCAGTAAACAAGTATTTTTACGTAACTTTTATCGTTGTCCAAGTAAGCTTTTAAAGCTGTACGTGTACATTAAGCCCAAAAAAACAATCGTTATACATTTTAATTAATAATAGATATAGACCCTAAAAATCAAATGTGGTTTTTTATGTCTTTGGAATTTAGATTGAATCTAACACAAAAGTAGCATTGACCAGAGATTAAGTAAACTGTTACTAATAATTTTTCCAAGTTAAAGGGTTACCTAGTTCCTTAGACATCCTAATTATAGGAATTGACATTAGATCCTTGGTGCTTCTTGTAGTTGAGGGTGCTTAGTGATTAAACGGTGTCCATGTAAGCTTTTAAGGACTGTTTCAGGAGACCAAGCTTAGCAGTGTAAGTGTCTCTTTTCTCTCTTTCTCTGTGTGTGTTAGAATGTGGATATTATGTGAGGTATATCAGTTGGTAATGTTGTTCTAATGAATAATTATGGATATATATAAGCGGTTTGAGAGGCATTGACTTTAATTTGGCTCACTCAATTTGCACGTATTTTTTTATCCTTGAAAATAATTAATTTACATCTAACTTATGTTTTATTACGGATTTGTTAGTTGTTGTCCAGAGTATCTTCAGTGGCAAGAGACTATCCTATAACTGATTTCTTTTCATAATTTTTTTGGTTGTTTTTATTCTTGCCTATGTTATAAGAATTGTTATTAAAAAATGTACCTAAGAGTATTATTACACTAATTGATGAAATTAACTGGAGATGATTAATTCAATATTCCATATAGTACTTATGCATATTGTGCAGACATCACAGCCTATTAAAAATATATTTCTGTGTAAAACAAAAATTTAAGAAGACATGGTTGAAGCATCATATTCAAATTCGTGAAGTAAGTAGAGAGGAAACAAGGTTCTGAAAATAAAAATATGTTGTTATGCTTTTCAGTTTGGTATACTAACAGTAAAACGTATGGCATGTTTTGTGGGAGAAAACTCATTTTTCACATAACCATATGCCTTGGTGTTTGGAACACTTTGTTTTTGGTTATAAAAGTTTTGCTTTTTAATAGGCTTGCTTGAAAAAAAATTCCAGCTGAGAATGTGTTCTCCTTCTTGGTTTCCATGAACAAGAGGTGGCAGCTGAGGCCACAACATTCTGGTACGTATCAATTTTAAATTACATCCCTAGATTCTCTTCACATGTTTTCTTCAATCATGGAATTAATTTAATTCTCATCTTTGCATTCTCCTGCTAATGAGGCACCTGAACATGACAGAACAACCTGTGAGCAGCATCAGAAAGTGCTCAACTTTTGCACAATTATTTGTTAATGTGATTGATATTAATTATTTATATGGCTATGTTAGATAAATAATTGGATTATGAAAAATATATGTTAATAAAATCCTTATCATGGATAAAGATATCTAAATAAAATATAAATATCTAATACTTGATAACATTGCAGGTGTTCTGTCACTCTTCTTTTGGTGGCCAAGAAACACAATTGCTCCCTCAATAACCCTCACATGATATCCATATCGCGACCAAGAAACTGATGATAACTAGAGCCACGGATCGAGAGAAAGAGGACACATACACCATCAAGAAACAACTTTGAAAAGCCTACATGGACACCGTCAAAAGTCAAATCAGTAAGAACACTTAACTTCTCAAGGAACCATCTTTATTTTCTTCTTTGTATGGTTCTTGATGTTAATTAGGGTGTTTAATTACTGATATGACATCGTACATGTAAGCTTTTAAAGCTGTACGTGTACATTAAGCCCAAAGAAACAATTGGTATACATTTTAATTAATCATTTTTATGGCGTTACTTTTTCTTTCTCTTTTGCTCTATTGTTTAACTTGATTAATTTTTGTCTGAAGTGAGATGTACGTGTGTATAATCCCAGATGATAAATGGAGGTGTTGACGCCAAAAGGGTGGTGGCAGCAGAGGAGGTGGAGACGGCGGTGTCGCGGCTTCATTACTATGGTTTAATCAATGTTCATGTTTCTTGTAGGAAGGGTTTGAACTTTGAATATTGCTTACACAGATAGAAGGAGTGGTGCGGCAGATCAAGAGAATCAGGTAAATGACTTGAATCTAACTTTTATTATTAATGATCATGAGTTAAAGATTATGAATTTCTTAACCAAGTCTAGCACTATCTTAGCTTTTTATACTGTATTCTCAAGCTATATTTGTTTCTTTTTATATATGACCATGGGGAGACTTAGAAGTGTCAAATGCTTACGAAGGGAGAAGAGCCTGCTGAATTGAGGAGATCACGTAAACTTTTCTCCGATATAGACACTACACACATTGTAATTTTTTAACTTCCCAAGGACATTTAGTAACGGTGGAAAAATTTAAGTGTGTATAATCCCAGGTGAGAAAAAAAAATACATTGTTCGTGTTACATACTGTAACTATGTGTATTTGTGTTCTACAATCAAGAATTAATCTTTCTATCAGAGATAATCAGGAATCTATGTAATTTCAATGCGTTTTCCGGGAATATGCATCCTTCTTCCCAAAACTGAGAGTGAAGACAACTAAACGCAGAGAGAAAGAACCTTTATCACCATGAAGCTCGTTTGGTCTCCAGAATCAGCTTTGAAATCCTACATCAACACTCTTAAATCAGTAAGAACCATTAACACCATGAACCATCAATCACATAATTAATAATTTTCTTTCTTTAGCTTCTTCATTTTCTTTTATTCTTTCTTTATCACTTCTTTCTTTTCCTCTTGATATGCACAAATGATATACGTAATTTGTCTGCCATTGTTATAACTTTTTCCTTTTAGATCTATTTTCTTGTCCTTGCATGTGTATATATGGTTATGCAACAAAGTAATTGATATACTTATTAAATATGTTAGATTTTACACAAAAGATTCTTACCAAATATCCGATGGATATGAAAGATATGAATGTCTCCGGTGAATTTGTATATGAATTATTCACTAGGGTTTTGAGGGAGCGTGGTGCTACCATCTGGGAAGCTATTTGGATAGTTTTGAAGATAAAGTTAGTTACGATCAGATGTCCACTTGTTTTTACATTCATTTATTGTTTTACATTGCTTAGAGAATATATAAGGCACTCGTTGTATGAAAAGATTATTGTTCTAGGTCTAGGTTTCACCAGTTTCTTACCTATAAAATTGTGAAGAGTTCAATCCTATTTATAAATCAACAGTAATCCAATTTTGTGTTTCCATTAATGAAAACACATTCAGTCCAGTATTTAAAATATCATGTTGTTTACGGTTATCCAAGTGAGATTCAAGCACTTTTCTATGTGGCTTTAAGGTGTGTTTGAATGGAACACCTTAAATCCAAGAAGAAAAGTGTTTGAATCTCAATTAGATAACCATAGACAACTTGATATGACATGAAAATATGAAAATAAGAAGTATTGAAACAGTATGTGTTTTTGGAAACACAAAATTGGATTTTTCTTGATTTATAAATTGGATTGATTTTTCACAATAATAATCTAAGAAATTTGAGAAAGCAAGAAATAAAAAAATCATTTTTTCCTATGGCTAATGTCTTATTATATTATCTACGCAAATATAAAACAATAAATGAATGCAACAAGATGTTGGCATCTAATAAAAATTAACTTTCTCATCAAAACTATCCAAATGAGAATTTGTGCTAACCATGAAAATATAACCGAGGATTAATGTCTCATAGCTTCTCAGAGTATGCAAGGCAGTGATTCGAAAGAAAAAAAGATGGAACGCCAAATATTTACGAAAGATGTTTATTTTGAAGTCATAAGAACATTAGGTGTGTGCTTAGTTCGGCTATGTTGGACAAGTTGTTTCAATTAGTTTTTAATTTTTTTATTAGCCAAAGAAACTTGTTAGTTGTTCAGTAAACAAGTATTTTTACGTAACTTTTATCGTTGTCCAAGTAAGCTTTTAAAGCTGTACGTGTACATTAAGCCCAAAAAAGTAATCGTTATACATTTTAATTAATAATAGATATAGACCCTAAAAATCAAATGTGGTTTTTTATGTCTGTGGAATTTTGATTGAATCTAACACAAAAGTAGCATTGACCAGAGATTAAGAAAGTAAACTGCTACTAATAATTTTTCCAAGTTAAAGGGTTACCTAGTTCCTTAGACATCCTAATTATAGGAATTGGCATTAGATCATTGGTGCCTCTTGAACATGTAAGCTTTTAAGGACTGTTTCTGGAGATCAAGCTTAGCAGTGTAAGTGTCTCTTTTCTCTCTTTCTCTGTGTGTGTTAGAATGTGGATATTATGTGAGGTATATCAGTTGGTAATGTTTTTCTAATGAATGATTATGGATATATATAAGCGGTTTGAGAGGCATTGACTTTAATTTGGCTCACTCAATTTGCACGTATTTTTTTATCCTTGAAAATAATTAATTTACATCTCACATCAGTTGTTGTCCAGAGTATCTCCAGTGGCCAGAGACTATCCTATAACTGATTTCTTTTCATAATTTTTTCGTTGTTTTTATTCTTGCCTATGTTATAAGAATTTTTATTAAAAAATGTACCTAAGAGTATTATTACACTAATTGATGAAATTAACTGGAGATGATTAATTCAATATCCTTCTCTGTCTTCACTTCTTATTTAATTTTATTCCATATAGTACTTATGCATATTGTGCAGACATCACAGCCTATTAAAAATATATTTCTGTGTAAAACAAAAATTTAAGAGGACATGGTTGAAGCATCTTATTCAAATTCGTGAAGTAAGTAGAGAGGAAACAAGGTTCTGAAAACAAAAATATATGTTGTTATGCTTTTCCTCTGCTATCTGATAACTGAAAGTTTTGTGCTTCCTTGCCTTCAATTGGTTTTGCTTTTCAGTTTGGTATACTAATAAAACGTATGGCATGTTTTGTGGGAGAAAACTCATTTTTCACATAACCATATGCCTTGGTGTTTGGAACACTTTGTTTTTCGTTATAAAAGTTTTGCTTTTTAATAGGCTTGCTTGAAAAAAATCCCAGCTGATATGAGATTGTTATTAACATATATTTTTCATAATCCAATTATTTATCTAACAGCCATATAAATAATTAATAGCAATCACATTAAGAGATGTTTTGCAAAAGTTGAGCACTTTCTGATGCTGCTGCTCACATGTTGTTGTTCTACATACGGTCATTATTATATCATCTAAACAAAATCTAAATATCTAATAATTGCTCCCTCAATAACCCTCACATGATATCCATATTGCGACCCAGAACTGATGATAACTAGACCCCCACAGATCGAGAGAAAGAGGACACATACACCATACTTGATATCAACACACATTAGGTGCAATGTTTTGAGGAAACAAAATAAGATTATCACATTACTGCGTAATGAACAATTATATAAAGGGTGATTGATAACATCAAATTAATATGACAATTGTTCACTAGAGTATATTGCATGATGGGCAATATGGAAATGTTACATGAAAATGATTTTGTAATGTTATTTACATGCTATAAGAAATTCACAAGTAGTAAATGATACTCGGTAACAATGAATCAATGTAACACATGTAGAGTAACACTATGGTGTAGGCATACAAATTTGATGTGTTAATGGGTTATGCATTTTATGAGTACCATGTACTTATTATGTGGGATAATAAGTATAAATTTAAATGCATCATTTATGTGTTTGTTCTTACTTTTAGAGGCCACTGCAGTATATTAAAATAATAATCATGGACTTCTAAAATTTAAAATAAATAAATAAAGTTAAAATAATTTACTCAAGAAACATTTTTATTTTGGATTTGGTGCATCAATGTTCAAAATCCAGTTATAGTATATCATTTTAATTATTTAGCATTTAAATGAGCTAATTGAATCAAGATATCACCAAAGCGATGTCTCTTGCGTAGATTGTTCATGAGAAAGGTTAGATATTAACGTGTGTGATTATTTATACGAATGGTGATTGATCCAAAGGAAAGTTGTTATTTAACTAAGTTACATATACACCTATGATGTTAAACGTGTGATAATGATGAGATTTTGCATGTGAATGATAAGTCACATCAAAAGATGCATTTGTTATTTGATATGCTTTTATTATCAATGCTTTTTTTTTTATCAATGCTTGAACATTACAACAAGGATATCACTAGCAATTAATACCACTATCCACAGACTTGATATTAATGGTGCACTAGATATCTTGAGATGAGATACACCATTATTTAAATGCATTGATGAATGTGATGTGAGCTTATTGTATTATTTGTTTTGATCTTTTCCGTTGTTGCTTCTATATCTGTCCCTTCTCCCACGAATTCCAGTACCTCTGAACAGAGGAAACTTCATGAGAAGTGGGATCACTCAAATGGCATGAGTCTTATGATCATTAAGCGTGACAATCCTGAGGTCTTTAGGGGCACTATTTTAGATGATATAACTAGTGCCAAAGAATTCCTTGCTGAAATTGAAAAGTGCTGTGCAAGGAGTGATAAGGAGGAAACAAGTACTCTCCTTCAGAACTTGATTTCCATGAAGTATCAAGGAAAAGCAAATGTCAGGGAATACATCACGAGAATGTCAAATATTTCTTCAAAATTAAGGGCACTAAAGCTTGAGCTCTAGTTTAGTCAGGTTAAGAATTAAGGGCACTAAAGCTTGAGCTCTAATTTAGTCAGGTTAAGATCTCTTATAAAGGAAAAATGGTCTCTTAATGAGCTCATTTCATAATATGGGTAAGAAGAGGAAAAGCTGAAGCAAGAAAGGATTGAAAGTGCTCATGTTGTGAGTACCTCTAAAGACAAGAGCAAAAGAAAAAGAAATGAGGAGCCCAAGAAAAAAACTGCTAAGGGTCCAACACAAAAAAAAAAAACAAAATCAAGGTGACAACTATTTCTTTTACCGTAAGCCTGGACATATAAAGTACCAAATATCATGCTTGGCGTGCAAAGAAGAGGCTGCCTAAGATACCGAAAGCCAATTGATTATGGAAGATGGATCTATGTTGGAGATGGTAAATCGGTGGAAGTGGAAGCTATAGGGCACTTTAGATTATTATTATGTACTGGTTTTTATTTGGATTTGAAAGACACTTTTGTTGTATTGTCATTTAGACAAAATTTGGTTTCAGTTTCTTATTTTGAAAAATTGGGTTATTTGTGTTCATTTGGAAACAATGTGTTCAGGTTGTCTTTTAATTTAGATATTGTTGGAACTGGTTCACTCTTGGCTAATGATAATCTATATTTACTTGATATTGTAGCTTCCTATGGTGAATCCTTTAATGTATAATTGTGTGGTACTAAGCGTAGAATTGATAATGCAAACTCAGGAGCATTATGGCACAAGCGCTTGGGTCACATTTCTAAGAACAGAATTGAACAACTTGTGTCAAACACAATCTTGGATTCCATTGATTTCACAAGCTTAGATGTTTGTGTTGAATGCATTAAAGGTAAACATACCAAAAACAAGAAATTAAGTGCATATAGGGCTACAGATGTCTTGGAATTGATACATACGGACATTTGTGGGCCATTTCATACACTTTCGTGGAATGGTCAATAATATTTTATATCATTCATAGATGATTACTCTAGATATGCATACTTGTTTCTTATACATAAAAAGTCACAATCTCTGGATGTGTTCAAAACATTTAAAGTTGAAGTTGAAAATCAACTCAACAAAAGAATAAAGTGTGTCAAATCTGACTGTGGTGGTGAATACTATGGCAAATATGATGGTTCAGGTGAACAATGTCCAGGGCCTTTTGCTAGGTACCTAGAGGAATGTGGAATCGTTCCACAGTACACCATGCCAGGGTCACCTAGCATGAATGGCGTGGCTGAAAGACGAAACAGAACTCTTAAGAATATGGTAAGAAACATGATTTGTCATTCTAACTTACCAAAGTCACTCTGGGGAAAGGCACTAAAGACTGCAGCTTATATTCTAAATAGAGTGTCAACCAAGACAGTTGCCAAAACAATTTACGAGCTTTGGGTTTGGCGAAAACCTAGTCTGAAACATTTTCATGTATGGGGATGTCCAGCTGAGGCAAGGCCTTATAAGCCAAATGAAAGTAAATTGGACTCCCGAACAATGAGCAACTACTTTATTGGTTATTCTGAAAGATCTAGGAGCTATAAATTTTATGATCCCAAATTAAAGACAATTTTTGAGACGGGAACCGCCACATTCTTTGAGGATATTGAGTTTGGGGGGGAAGAATAAGGTTAGAGACTTTGTCTTAGAGGAAGAATCATTAACAATTCCAGAACTGATTAATACAGTTGCTTTTGATAAAGCAAATTCGGAACCTCTACAAGATATTGTTATTGAATCCCCTACTCAAGATAATTTGGTCATTCATGAAGAACAAACTCAAGATCCTTAAGAACCTATGCTTCATAAGTCAGTACCTTTGCGGAGATCTACAAGAGAAAGGAGAAGTACTATTCCAGATGATTATGTGGTATTTCTCCATGAACATGAGGAAAATAATGGTATGATGGAAGATGACCTAGTCAACTTCCATCAAGCCATGCAAGATTCCAACTCAGAAAAGTGGATTAAAGCAATGAATGAGGAGTATAAGTCCATGCAAGACAACAAGGTTTGGGAACTTGTCCCATTACCAGAAGGTGTGAAACTTATTGGTTGCAAATGGATATTTAAGACCAAGTGGGATTCCAAAGGTAATGTGGAGAGGTATAAGGCTCATCTTGTGGCCAAGGGCTATACCCAAAATGAATGGATTGACTTTAAAGAGACTTTCTCTCCAGTTTCATCGAAAGACTCTTTTAGGACAATCATGGTTCTTGTTGCATATTATGATTTGGAGCTTCATCAAATGGATGTCAAGACAACATTTCTCAATTGCAACAATGATGAGACAATTTATATGGTGCAACCAGAAAACTTTGTGTCAGGAGACCCAAAGAATATGATTTGCGAATTGACAAAATCCATTTATGTGCTAAAACAGACATCTCGTCAATGGTACCACAAATTTCATCAAGTAATTCTCTCATTTGGTTTCGAGATGAATCTTGTTGATGATTTTGTGTATCACAAATTCAGTGGGAGCAAGTATATTTTCCTGGTCTTATATGTTAATGACGTACTGCTTGCCACTAATGATATAGGCATGTTGCATGAAACCAAGAGATTTCTATCAAGAA
This sequence comes from Glycine max, assembly GCF_000004515.6. Lineage (NCBI taxonomy): Eukaryota > Viridiplantae > Streptophyta > Magnoliopsida > Fabales > Fabaceae > Glycine > Glycine max. The sequence goes on from NC_016090.4 coordinate 2,823,907, forward strand.
ACTTCGAAATGAAAGATCTTGGTGATGCCTCCTTTGTATTAGGAATTCAGATACACCGAGATCAATCTCGGGGTATTCTAGGATTATCTCAAAGGACCTATATCAAAAAGGTACTTAAAAGGTTTGACATGCAGGAATGTAAATCTGGGGATACTCCAGTTGCTAAGGGAGATAAGTTTAGTCTCAAATAGTGCCCAAAAGGAAATTTGGAAATTTAGGAAATGCAGAAGATTCCCTATGCATCAGCTGTAGGGAGTTTGATGTATGCCCAAGTATGTACGCGTCTGGATATAGCATACATAGTTGGGGTATTAGGCAGATATTTAAGCAATCCAGGAATGGATCATTTGAAAGTAGTCAAAAGAGTTATGAGGTATTTAAAGAGAATAAAGAATTATATGCTCACATACAAGAGGTCAGATCAGTTGGAGATCATTGTGTATTCTAACTTGGATTTTGCAAGATGCCTAGATAGTTTGAGATCCACTTCAGGTTACATTTTCATATTAGCCGGTGGTGCAGTTTCTTGGTGCAGTGCCAAGCAAACCCTTACTAAGTTATATTGTGACAATAAATCAGTTGTATTGTATTCTAACAACAATGGGAGCTCGACCAAGTCGAAGTATATTGACATCAAGTTCCTAGCTGTTAAGGAAAAGGTACAGAGTGGACAAATTTCCGTAGGCCACATAGGGACATACTCCATGATAGTAGATCCTCTTACTAAGGAACTTCCACCAAGGTCTTTCATGAGCATGTTGCTCACATGAGTGTTTTACCGTTCGAGGAATCTTTGGTTTAGTGGGAATTAGTCACTTTTATGTATTTTATGTATGCATACATTGACTTTTGGATATAGTTGGTTATATATATATATATATATATATATATATATATATATATATATATATATATATATGGTTTATTATTCAGTTATTATACTTTGTACATTAAGATTATTAAATGATCTCATTGAGGTAAAGTAGGACCAGTTGAAAATAGACGTGTACATGCCACCTTCACGTAATTTTCATGCTATACATTTCATGATGAGTCTATGTCATTTGATTATGTCAGCATTAGTGATCATTGATGGGCTTAGTTGTGATTGATACAATGAAAACTACTTTGGTTCTACGTGCGGATGTAATCAATGGACAATATTGTTGGAATATGCTCAAGGCATGTAATGGAAAATTTTGAACTCATAAAGTCTAACACATTCATAAGGATTGTAAGAATATATGTTTGTGACCAGTGGGAGATTGTTAGCAATTTTGGGTCATATATATATATATATATCACATGATTGAATGAGTTAGGGCCATTATATAATTAGCCAAAATATTAAAGTGGTCTAATCAATATAAAAGTATGGCTAAGGGTATATATGTTATGAAAGACTAATTGTGTAGATACCATCAGTGATATTATAATTTGATGAGAGGACAAATTATAATTGTGAAATTTGAGGTAAATGATGGCAATTACCAATATAAGGGGTTATGGTCCCCATTTGTAGAGAGCAACACATTGCATACAGTGTCGCTTGTCTCTTTATCCTATCAGAAGAGAAAAAATTCAGAGAAAGAAAAGAAAAGAGCCCTCTTCCATTAAGATTAATACAGGTATGCTTTGCATTAGTTTTCATCATGATTTTGAGTATGTAAATACTAAGAGATTCTATTTATCTTTATACCGTAATTTCTCTTTACATGAATAGAAAGCATGTGACTAAGTTTGATGATTGTCTGTTAGAATCAAATTATACTGATTGATTGAATCTCAACATTTGGAATTGAATCCCAATATGATGGGTTTAGTTGAATGACTTGAATCAAGTTCTATAATTAATGAGATGATTTAGAGACCATCTAATTCTTAACTGGGTTTGGGATTTTGAGGATATAGAAATTATTAAAAATCTTATATACTACATCTCAGAGAGAGTCGACCCAATAATGAGTGAGGTCTAAAATAAAATTTAAAAGAAATATTTTATTTTACAATATGATAGTTATATAATAGGTTTTTTTTTTTGCCAACATAGATGAACATTTTGTAAACATATAAGTCCTCTTTGCTTTATAAAAACTAATAACAAATATTTTTTTATAGACTTAAAAGCTTGATTGAACTTTACTTATTTTATCCTTACTGGTTATAATCTAAAAATTAAATTGCAGTAACATAGAAAAACCGCATTTATAACTATAGTAGCCAGCTTCACATAGTTGCTAGTAACTACTAAATTGTGTGGAACAAAAAAGTGCACTACTTCATTGGACTTCTATTCTTGCATACGTACCGAGCTATTTTTGCAAACTCCTTCTCGAATGATGATATAGCATAAAGAAAAACTGCCTTCTCATCATCCATCCATCTTGTAGGATCCATCTCATCACAACAAGGCTCATCATCAACATCCTAAGTACTAGTTGCCTTCAAGTTGGATCGATGATGAGAAGACAGTTTTTCACCACGATGTATTGCGTTTCTCGAAGGACATGGCAAGGATGGCATGTTGTTTGGGAACTATAGGTCCTAAGAATTGTGTATGGTTTTCTTCAGCAAGTTCTTGAAATGCCGTAGTATGGCGTATGCACATACCATGATGCTTCCAGTTTTATAGAAACTTGGAACTAATCTATAAGTTTTGCACTTATGCTTTGTCTATTGCATGCATGCTCAAAATGATGTATGGTTCTTGATGTTAATTAGGGTGTTTAATTATTGATATGACGTTGTCCATGTAAGCTTTTAAAGTTGTACGTGTACATTAAGCCCAAAGAAACAATCGGTATACATTTTAATTAATAATTTTTATGGTATTAGAGTTTTTGTTACTTTTTCTTTCTCTTTTGCTCTATTGTTTAACTTGATATTTCTAATTAATGCTAACATAGAGAGGAGTGCTACAACATGTAGCATCAACTGCTTCAGAGGGTCCTAGCTGTTGAATCAAGAATCAGGAGAATAGCACCTTTCGAGAGTAATTTATTTTGTTTATAAGGCTCTTAAGTTTGAAGATTAGTAAATTATATATGCTGTTATATATATATATATATATATATATATTACACATCATAAAACCTTTCTAACATTAGATTGTGTTAAAAATTTAATACGTGTGTGTTACATACACTAATTTTGCGTATTTGTGTTATAAAATCAAGAATTAATCTTTCTTTGAAAGAAAATCAATAATCTATGTAATTAAAGTACCTTGTTACAGGAACATGAATCCTTGTTTCAAAAACTGAAAGTGAAAATAACTAAAAGCAGATAGAGAGAAAGAAGACTTACACGCACACACCAGCAAGTTCATTTGGTCGGCCTTGAAATCCTACATGCAGTAAGAACCTTTGTCACCATGAACCATCATCAATCACATGATTAATAATTTTCTTTCTTTAGCTTCTTCATTTTCTTTTTGTTTCTTTATCACTTTCTTGTCCTCTTGATATGCATATATACGTAATTTGTTTGGCATAGTTATAACTTTTTGCATTTTACCTCTACAATTTTGTCCATACATATATGTGTGTGTATATGGTTATGCAGGAAAGTAACTGATAAACTTTATTAAATATGTTAGTTTTCATAGAAAAAGATTCGTACAAAATTAATACCTAATAAATGGATGTCCCTGATTATTATAGATAAAATTAGTTTAGTTAATTACTAGAAGTTATTTTAGCAGTTAGTTGGTTATGACAGTTAGTTAGTTACTAGAAGTTATTTGAATAAGTTAGTTAATTACTAGTTAGTTAGTTTCTAGAAGTTATTTGAGTAATTAAGTTGGTTACTCAAGTTAGTTATTTTCTGTCTTTGTATAAATACACCAACTTTTGTAATACTTTGATGTATGAATCCTAAAATTGTTTTTTATCTATCTTTCATTTCTTTCATTTCTGATATAGTATCAGAAGTTTTTGCTTTCGTGCCTTTTGCTTCCTATTGAAGCTATTTTTGGTTCTGCCCAGTGGTGTGGATAGTGTCGCTAGCCCTCGCTTTGTGGTGATGACCCTGTCTCAAGGGAGCGTGTTGTGAGTCCTACATCGGGTGGTTAACGAGCATTGTAAGTTCTTATATTGCTGGGTGGGCCACCCCCTTATGAATCGGTTTTTAAAGGGACCTTTCAAATGCCTGGTTGGTTCTTTTTTTCTCTCATGATCATGGATGCCATTGATGATTCTAACCCCTTCATTCTTCCGAAAATCATGGCATTGTCTTAGTTTTTCATCCTTTTATCGGTGAAAACTACAATTTTTTGGAAGAAAGCAATGTGCATGGCTCTTCATGAAGAAAACCAAAAGGAAGTTGGTGCTTCCACCTCTGCTAGTGAAGTTTCACATGCTTTTTTCCTTGAAGACTTCTTCTGCTGCACGCAATCATCCTCACAATTGCATTGTTACTAATATCTCGATAGTTTTTTTATAGTTTTTTTACTGACATGGTACTCACCACTAAGCTAAACTTCCTCAACCACCATGAGAGATTCTAATCGAATTTCGGTTCACCGTATTCTCGGCGAAGGTTTACTTGCTGATGTGGTGTTGTGGAAGAATTGGCGTGGAGCGGTTGCGGTGTTCGTTTCTGCCACCGCATTACGGTACCTCTTCGAGCGTGCCGGTTACAATTTCTTGTCCTTCATCGCCAATGTCATGTTGCTTCTTGTCGTTATTTTCTTTCTGGGCAAAAGTTGCTAACCTTCTCAATGTAGAAGCAAACTTCATGATGATGAATCAAGTTGATTCAAGTAGTTTTGATGATGACAAAGATGATGACAAAAAGCCCAAAGAATGATTTCAAGATTGAGTCAACAAGTTCAAGATCAAGATTAATTTCAAGTTTCATGAGAAGAAATCAAGAAGATTCAAGAATCAAGAGAAGTTTGATTTCAAGATTCAAGAGAAGATGAATTCAAGATTCAAGAGAATAAATCAAAAAGACTTCACAAGGGAAGTATTGAAAAGATTTTTCAAAAATAAAAAACATAGCACAATTTTGTTTTTCAAAAGAGTTTTTCTCTAAATTTTCTAAGTTACCAGAGTTTTTACTCTCTGGTAATCGATTACCAGTTTCCTGTAATCGATTACCAGTGGCAAAGTTTGATTGCAAAAACTTTTAACTGAATTTGCAACGTTCCAATTGTTTTTAAATGGCATAATCGATTACAATGTATTGGTAATCGATTACAAGTGTATCTGAACGTTGAAATTCAAATTCAATTGTGAAGAGTCACATCTTTTCATAAAATGCTTTGTGTAATCGATTACATGGTTTTGGTAATCGATTACCAGTGACAAGTTTTGAATAAAAATCAAGAGATGTAACTCTTCCAATGATTTTCTCAAGATTTTCTCAAGGTTATAACTCTTCCAATGGTTTTCTTGACCAGACATGAAGAGTCTATAAAAGCAAGACCTTGACTTGCATTTTATGTACTTGATATAAGTTTTCATATATACTTTTGAACGTCTTCTTGAACTTCTTCTTCTTCTTCCTTTGCCAAAAGTTTTCTAAGTTTTCTGGTTTCCAAACCTTGTTCTTTCACAGAAAACAAAAGTGTGCTATTCATCTTTTTCATTCTCTTCTCCCTTTGCCAAAAAGAATTCGACAAGGACTAACCGCCTTAATTCTTTTTGTTTCTCTCTTCTCCTTTTTCCAAGAGAACAAAGGACTTACCGCCTGAATTCTTTTGTGTGTCCGTTCTCTCTTTTCAAAGAATTCAAAGCGACACAGTCTGAGAATTCTTTTGATTCTTCCCTTTCCCTTAAACAAAAGATTTCAAAGGATTAACCACCTGAGATATCTTTTGTTTCCCCTTCACAAAGTTTCAAAGGACTAACCGCCTGAGAACGTTGTCTTAACACATTGGAGGGTACATCCTTTGTGGTACAAGTAGAGGGTACATCTACTTGGGTTGTTGTAACTGAGAACAAGAGAGGATACATCTCTTGTGGATCAGTTCAAGTGGAGGGTACATCCACTTGGTTGTTCAAAGAGAACAAGGAAGGGTACATCCCTTGTGGATCTTTGCTTGTAAAGGCTTTTACAAGGTTGAAAAGAAATCTCAAGGACCGCAGGTCGCTTGGGGACTAGATGTAGGCACGAGTTGTTGCCGAACCAGTATAAAACTCTTGTGTTTGTCTTCTTCTTCCATACACTCTTTAATTTCCGCTGTGCACTTTAATTATCGCTTTTACTTTTGGTTAAGTTTCTATTTATGTTCTTTACTTTCTTAACTTTGTAGTAAAAGCCTAATTGAATCTAGTAACATTAAGAAGGATAAGTTTTTTAATTAGTAAAGGTTCATTAATAATTAATTCAACCCCCCCCTTCTTAATTATTCCGAGGCCACTTGATCCAACACTCAATAAACCTTTTCCTCCTCTCCCCGATCTGGAGATCTCAAAGGAAACTATTGCCAGGGTTGCTGATGCACTACAAATTTGGTTGAATCTAGCCTTGTCTGTTGCACATGACATAGCGATTGAGAAGAATTTTTTGCTCTGCCTCTAGGTTGTTGGTGTATTGTGGGTAATATCTTACATTCGTAGTTTGTTCAACTTTTTGACTTTGATCTTTATCAGTGTTCTTCTTAGCTTGTCTCTCGTTGTGTTGTATGACAAGAACCAGAACAATTTCAATTTGCATGGCTAGAGTAAGTTTCTCCATGTCTAGCACTATCCAGTTTTTGCCAACAAGGTGTTTGTTTAAACGCTTTTGAAAATTTTGGCTTATTGTTTCAGCCTTTTGGGCTTGTTTTGATGATTTTAGCTTCTATCATGTGTGGTGGTTAAGCATTGTTCATTTGTTAGCTTCTGTCATGAGTGGTTAAGCCTTGGTTATTGTTGGTTCACAAAGTGTTTGTGAAAAGTTCTCATAGTAGACAGATTTTGTGATTCTTCTATTTTGTTGATGTAAGCTTCTGTCTATGGTGATTAAGCATTGTTTAAGATTTTTCCATGGATGGTTAAGCATTGGTTTGTTGTTTTGCTTTTGCTCTTGATGGTTAAGCCCCATTGCTTCTGCCAAGTAGTTAAACTTTGAGGTATAGTTTATACTTGGTGGTTAAGCTTTGATAGTTTCCTGGATTAACGATTTGAGCTTTTGTCAAATGGCCTTGTTGATGATTTCACTTGATGGAAACTTTGATGTTTGCTTTAGACACTTGGAAGAAGTTGAAGTTGGTCGAAGATTTCTAGAAGTTTCTATTTTGATCGATGTATTTTCGGCATGTTTATCAATATTCCAAGTTTTCAGATTTTTTTTTCCTTTAATGTTGATGTATTGCTTTCTCCAAGCTAGAAGTGTTTTCAACACATCCCAACTTGCGTGGGGTATTGGAGATAAAATTAGTTAGTTAGTTATTAGAAGTTATTTGAGTAGTTAGTTGGTTATGGCAATTAATTAGTTACTAGAAGTTATTTGAGTAAGTTAGTTGGTTACCAAGTTAGATATTTTTTGTCTTTGTATAAATACACCAACTTTATAATACTTTGATGTATGGATCCTAAAACTGCTTTTTGTCTATCTTTCATTTCTTTCATATCTGATACGATTGAATCTAGATATGATGAATTATTCGCTAGGGTTCAGAGGGGGGTGTTACTTATCATCTCAGAATTGAAGCTATTTGGATAGTTTTGAAGAGAAAGTTAATTATTATTGATCATACACCAACTTTTTGTTACATCTATTTATTGTTTTACATTGCTTGGAGAATATAATACAAGGATTTGGTTGTAGGGAAAGATTATTGTTCTAGGTTTCCCCATTTTCTTTTTTTATATTTTATTGTGAAGAGTTTAATCCTATTTATAATCCAATTCTGTGCTTCCATTAATGAAAACACATCCGGTTATTTCTTCTTACTATCGTTTTTTTGTTTAAATATCAAGCAGTTTACAGTTATCCAATGGAGATTCAAGCACTTTTTTCATGACTTTAAGGTGTGTTATGCACACTATTACACATGTTTTAACAACATTTTTTATTCTAACATTTAGTAAAAATTGTTTGTAACATTTAAAATATGTTGTTAAATATGGACAAATGTAACTAATTTTTGCGGCATTTTATCAAATGTTGTGGTATAACTCATGTTGCTAAAACCTTTAACGATATTGGTTATACACAACATTTGATAAAATATCATCAAAAAAATATTAATATCATTTATTCATGTTCAGTAATATTTTTGAAATGTTATCAAAAGTTTTTGACAAAATTTTTACTTAAGTGTTAGGTCAAAAAATGTTGTTAAAGATCACATGTGAAATAGTGACAATTGCTTAAGCAAGATGTTGAATGTGATTAGTTCATAGAACATTGTCAAAGGCTTGCATGCCTTAGGCATTTGAGAAGTTATTTTTTTTATTAGATTTGATGCAAATAGTACCCTCGTACTCCACTCAACAAGTTTAAGGTTAGAAGAATAACATTAAACTTGTTGACCATGGGATGTGAATACTCTTTTGTTTTGAAGTCATATATGTCTTCCTTGAATTGTTTCAAATCTAACAAAAAATAACTTCTCACATAATAACTTAAAGTATGCTTGCATTGAGCAACTTTTTCTATTAACTCATTGCATTCAACATCTTGCTTAAGCAATTGCAAGGAACACCTTAAAGCCATGAAGAAAACGTGCTTGAATCTCAATTGATAACCATATATAAACAACTTGATATGACATAAAAATATGAAAGTAAAAAGTATTGAAACTGGATTTGTTTTCATTAATGGACTACGTTTTGATCGAGCAAGACCATAAGAGACACGTACATGATTGCCACATTTGAGTTGGTAAGGAACAAGTTGAAATAAAGTAACTTCAATTTAAAATTTTCACATTCGATAATAAATATGTTTATATATAATTCTTTTGTGAATAATGTATTACTCACTTTGTTTTTTTTATAGTTTAAATATGTTTTAATCCCTGATATATAATTGACTTTTACGTTTGATCCCTGATAAATTTTTCTTTCGAGTTGACTCTGGTATTTGAAAAGTTTTATTTTAGATCTCTGCCATCAGTTAAGTAATGATGTGTTCGTTAAATATTTGACAACACGATTTGTTGTGACTAAAAAATTATAAGTATTTATTTCAAAATCAAATTATTTTTTTTTGCGGTTAAAAATCCCAGAATCAATTAAAGAAAAAAATAATTATCTTAATCATTTCATCAAACTCCTCTTACGCCTCCCCCACCATCCCTTTCTTACATAATGCATCAATCAAAACAATAAACACATAAACATCAACAACAAAAAACCCTTCCAAACCATCTCCTCCACCAAGTTATTTCATTGGATTAGAAGCCATTCTTGACTATTTCGTCATGAAATTTGAGAACGATGGAAACAACACCATTGAGGCAGAAGTCATTGATGAGGGTGTTAAGCGTGACGACGTCATAGGGAGGTTGTGCTTGAGAAGCTTCCCAAAGATGGAGAAGGCAAGAGTGACCCTGCCAATGTGGCAGAAGCAGTTGATGCGGGTGACATGGCAGGGGGCGACGTGAGACTCCGTTTGGGTGCAGAGGAAAATCATGGCGGGGAAGCACTTCACCTTCACAAGGGAGGCAATAATGTTTTGGTGATTTTCCGGAGACCTAGGTTGGAATTCGCTAGATCTAAGGTTTTTTGGATTTGGGTGTTGTGAAAGTGGAGATTTTGTTGGGTTTTGGGGATGAAGATTGAGGTGGGTTGGGAGGGGTGTGGAATGAGGAAGAGAAAATGACGATGGTGGAGATTTTGGGTCGAGAGTCATTCGATTACTTGGTGGTGAATTTGGTTTTGAACAAGAATCTATCAATGGTGTTTGGGAGTGGCGAGAACCTGCAGAACAAGCTGTTGGATCTCACGGAGCACCCAAACGTGTCGAACTTCAATTGGAACTATGTCATCTTTTGGCAAATTTCATAGTCAAAGTATGGGGATTGGGTTTTGGAATGGGGGCATGGGTGTTGTAGGGAGCCAAGAGAGGGAGAAAAGTTTGGAGAAGTGAGAATTGTTGCTGATGGAAAGGTGTGGAGGAAGAGGAAGAGGGTGTCGCAGAAGCTACACATGACTTTTGGAAGAAAGGGAAGAGGGTGGAAGAGAGAAGGGCAAAAAAGAAGGATGGAATAGAAGAGAGAGAAAAAATTCATCTTTAATTTGATTTTCAAACAAATATTAGCGATTTTTGAGCCGTCACAAATTACGTGCGGACTCATGATCACTTAACTAACGATAGAGATCAAAACATAATTTTTCAAATATCAAGGAATGGATTCGAATGAAAAATTTATGAGGGATCAAATACAAAAATTAAGTATATATCAGGACTCCAAAACATATTTAAGTTTTTTTTTAAGTTGTGGTGCAATGAGTGAGGAAGTTGTTAAATAATTTTAGTTATAATAAAAAAATATCATTTCTTGGAATTATTTCATTTTAGTTATATCTTATAATTTTATCAAATTTCTACTAAATTTCTCATTTTTAATCTTTAAAATCATTTCATATCACAATTCCAACTTAAGTATCATTATATTTAGATGGAAAATATAATATGTCGAGATTTTTTAGTAGAAAAAACACAACCAGGTGCGTGACAAAATTTATTTATATATTTTAAAAAAAGAATTTAATCAATTTTTTTAAAAAAAAGTCTCACAAAATTTAAATTAAATAAAGTTAAAGTGGAATTATAAGTCTTTTTCCTTAATCAATAAAATGTGTGTGTGTGTGTATATACTTGAAATATGAAAAAATCCATTGGATAAATCTTATGTGTTTTCACTCGAGACAATACTTATTATACATAATCTTAATGAAATGAAAAAAGTTACTAACAAATAAAGAATCCAAATAAATTTAAATAAAAAATATAATAATGCTCAAACTAATACAGAGGCTAACTTCAAAACAAAACAAAAACAAACTAATACAAAGGTTTTGTTCTTTGTCTTTGGGATGTAGAGTTGTATCTCTAGCTGATTTAGGAACTACAGCGACCTTACATTCCATTTGACATACTGTGACAGAGTACGTAATAAAGATTAATAATTAATTGAAGAAACAAAAAATTTCAAAAATAAAAGACTTTCATTTTTTAAATGGTAACTCAATTTTTTTATATCCTAAAACTAAAGAAACTTATTTTATTTTGGAAAATGAGTAGTTATATTGATTAATTAAAAAATTAGTTAACAATTTGATAGGGGGATAAATAGATAGATAATCAAAGTATAAGAGTTCAAATCTTAAGCTGTATTTTACTATTTTTTTAATCCTTTTCTTCTTTAGTTTTTCTCATATACAATTCATTATTAACGTCCAAATATATTTGCCGTACTTTTCAGGGACTAAATTTTGTATTTTTATCTTTCAAAGACGTATTTGTTAGCGGAGTGGAAAGACGAAAGATCAAAAAAATATTATGACAAATATGCCCATATGCTGACAATCCATGTTGGCAATCATTTGAGTGCAAATTTGTCCCTTTGTGCTACGTAGGCTATTTTATTAACGGTGACGGATGGAAATTAAGATCAGAGATATTTGTCGCACTTTTTACACTTTGAGGGACTAAATTTTGTATTTTTATTTTTCAGAGACGCATTTATCAACGAATTACATATTAAGGGACAAAAGTGATTATTTGCCCTTTATAATTTGACTCAAAAATGATAAATGCTCATATATTCTAGTCACTTTCTTCTCTTCCAGAAATTAATTGATCTCTGCATTTTAAATATTAAACAAATTAGAATTTGCTTTCTTTTTTAATGGAATATTATTATTAATCAGTTTTAATTGTCACGGGCATTTTTGAATATAATAAAATTATGCTTATCTTTATTTAGTCAAATTTGACTTATTTAGTTGGTTAATGATATTTTCACTCATTCGATTTTCATCATTTTGACAAATATTATAAGTAGTCGATTTGATCATATCCTTATTCAAGTATTCATCTTGTTCGACTAATATTAAAAAATAGTCAATGTGCATCGAGCTGGACTAACCTTATCCTAATTCAACCAATATTTCATCAACGGCCATTTCTGCTAACTCAATTTATTTTAGCTGATTGTGAGCAAACTCGGCATGGTTCAAAGTCAAGCCTACCAAATGGCCAATCTTTAATTAACACATGAGGCAGGTTACCAAAATTGTAAAATTCGATTACCAACACAAAGTTAGTTAATCTAATCTATTTAATTGATTTTGCTTTATTGAAATTCATGGACATAAGTAGTGCGACACTTAAGCTCTTTAAGCAGGGGTTGATGTTTGATCTTCGGCTTGGGAATGAAACCACAACTGAAGCTACCACACTTTACTCTAAAAATAGGCAAACACAATGGGAGGGATATTAACTGATTGTAAAAAAAATAAAAATCTCAAGTAACACATCAAATGATTTTGTCCACCATAGGACCTAAAAAATAATTATGGTTAACATATTTTATTACATAACATAAATATGATTTGGCGGTGCAATATCTCGTGTAACACAACATAATTATCCTTCCATTGTGTTACAGAATGAAATATTTGATTTCTTTGTGTAACAAAATTCATGAGCATGAGAAAGTAAGAGAGATAAACATTTTATTATTATTTTTTAAAGACAGTATCTCAAATTAATGTAATATTCCTAAAAAGAATGTATTAGAATACAAGAGAAGGTGGACTTTTTAGCCCTAATTTTTTAGTGCAGCTAACGTACCATTGCACACCAATTGAAAAAGGGTTTATGCGTATTGTTAGCAAGCTCCTTTATATAAATATTTTCCATATATAATATTAGTTATTTTATTTAGTAATATTTGTATTTATTATAGGCATTAAATATTATTTATTGATCACCAAAAAAATATTATTTATTTATGTATTTTTTTTTTGCTGAATATTTATTATGCATTTAATAAATGTTTTGATATATGTATTGAATGTTATTAATGTAGCATTTATATAAGTATTAAATATAGGTATTAATTGAGTATATATATATATATATATAAAACTGTAAATTTTATCATCAAATTTTTATTATTTTGCAAATTTTATCATTCAAATTTTATTTTTTTAAATTTTATTACTTAACTTTCATAATTTTATAAATTTTACCACTAAAGTTTCTTTTTCATGAATTTTATCACCCAACTTTCAATATTTACAAATTTTACCATTCAAGTTTTTTATTTTTGTATAGTTTACCATCATATGAATAATAATGTAAAAAGTCATTTTTTTATATTTTTGTACATCATTTATAATTACAATTGATAGAAAAAAATGACTTTTCATATTGATTCTGATTTTAGTCAATATAAAAAATCACTTTCTACTTCAGTGATAATTATGACCGATTTCAAAAATCAAATCATCAATATTGTAAAATGCATAAAAACGGAAAACTTACCAAATTTTCAAAAATATTACTTTGAGTGATAAAAGTTTATAAAAGAATAAGAGTTGAGTGATAAAATTTGTAAATAAACCTAAATATTATATATAATATTTTAAATATTACAAAAATTAATGATGACTCAAATTATTACACGCACACCACACTTGTAAAATTCATAATATTATAGTAATTTCATATATGTAATAATGAAGATATTTTATGTTATTAAGGTCGCTATTATATAAGCATTAAATAATATTTAATAATATTATGATTATAATAAATAATAATTCCATATATATAATAATGCAGATATTCAATGATTAATGTATCTTTTATATAATCATTACTATATGATAACTATTACTATATAAGTGGAAAATATGTTTGTTCATATATTTATACGAATTATATGAATACTTGTGTGGAATGTATGTTTTACATTTTAAATTAGGTAAATTTAAAAATATTTAAAATTTCACATGAATATTAATTTAAAACATGTTAATATAGAACACATTAAATGTTTACCATAATATAAAGATACTAGAAAGATATTGTAAATGGATTCAAAATTATTCTAAAACATAATATTAAGTCTATAAGTAGCACTATGCTATTCAATGGTTGATCAAAATTTTATAATACTGAAAACAAAGTTACATACATATTCAAGATAAGATGGAAGGCAAATTGTTTTTGATCCTAATCATGTTTGTTATGGCTCATGGTTTATTGGCAATAACAGTCCATGCATCTTCACAACTTCCTGCAGCATGCGATGGGTATGAACTAATGATTGACACTTGTAAGCCTGATTTGACTGTGGGATTCGATCCAACTACTGATTGTTGTTTCGTATCATATTATGCACTTAATCTTGCCATGTCTGACAAAACTGGTAAAGGTATAATAAATTTGTGCGATTGTTTTCAGTTTACTACGAAATCATTAAAGTATGATCCATATAAAATTATAGGACTTCCTGACAAATGCAGGATTAAAATTTCTTTTCCTATTAGCATGTGTGTATTTTGGCCAACTGTCCCTCCGACCCTTGTACCAAAACAATAGAATGACTTACCTATTATCTACATAATAAAGGAGTGTACTACCAAAATTGCATCATTAACCTATAGTCATTTTTAACCACTGTATATATAATGTAAATATATAAGCATATAATATAATGTACTTTCATCTTATTTTATAGACGATAAAGTATGATTATTTTCATCTTATTTTTAAATAAACTTTTAAATAAAATACTTTTATATTATTTTTTTGGCATATATATAATACTCTTCAATGAGTCACAATAATAATCTAAGAAAATGGAGAAATCTAGAACTAAAACAATAATATTTTCCGATAACTAATGTCTTATTATATTATTTAAGCAAGTATAAAACAATAAATGAATGCAACAAGATGTTGGCATCTGATAAAAATTAACTTTCTCATCAAAACTATCAAAATTAGAATTTGTGCTAACCATGAAAATATAACCAAGGATTAATGTCCCGTGGCTTCTCAGAGTATGCAAGGCAGTGATTCAAAATTAAAAAAGATGGAACGCCAAATATTTATAAAAGATGTTTATTTTGAAGTCATAAGAACACTAAGTGTGTGCTTAGTTCGGCTATGTTCGACAAGTTGTTTTAATTGGTTTTTAATTTTTTTATTAGTTGAAAAAACTTGTTTAATTGTTCAGTAAACAAATATTTTTATGTAACTTCTACCGTTCTTTGAAATGCTACTTGAAATAGTATTTTTTTAAAATATTAGTGCTTCCAAAGCTTCTAATTTTTTAAATTTTATTATAATTTTATCCTTCAAATATTCATTCAATTTCTTTATTATCTTTTTTAAATACTCCCATATAAAATCCAAATTTTGAATTCATCAAGATTAAGAAAAGTGATTAATTTAATTAATAACAATAAACTTATCTTAAATTTATAATTTCTTTTCAAAACTATCATTGTAGTTAATGTTTCTTTCTGTTTGACAATACATTCTCTCTCTTCTTTGAATTAGGGGTATTTTTAATTTAGTCTAAAAATAATTAATGCAAGGCACATAATCATTTGTGTCTTGTAAAAAAGAATAAATATCATTTTAAACTTGGATCTCATAGATAAAAACAAAAGGAATATGTCATTTTTGTCATTTTTTATTTTCCAGATACTTTAATAAGTGATTTTATTAAATATTTATAATTTAATAAGCTAACTTTAAAAAAAATTATTTTTAGCTTATTAGCTTCTGGTTAGTTTTCCAACTTGCTCTCTTTGGAGCTTCTTACTAACTTTTATTTCTCATTAATAAAAATTTATTTCACATTTTAAAGAAAATAATAAATGATAATTTCACTGTTTTTAAAAAATCCTAAAAACATAAAAAAAAAACTTAAATAATAATTTCTATTAATTAATTGAAAATAGAAACAGATAATAAAATCGTAAACCTGAAACTATTAATATATGTGTGTGTGTCAATTTCAGCTTTATATATATTATATATCTCATATCTGGGATGACTAAGGAAAATGGGAAAGAGACATACATAATTACATACCGACGGTGGGTGTTTTTATAAAACGATGTAATCTATAAGTTTTGCACTTATGCTTTGTTTATTTCTTGCATGCTCAAAACGATGTATGGTTCTTGATGTTAATTACATATTGATATGACGTTGTCCATGTAAGCTTTTAAAGCTGTACGTGTACATTAAACCCAAAGAAACATTTTAATTAATAATTTTTATGGTATTAGAGTTTTTGTTACTTTTTCTTTCTCTTTTGGTCTATTGTTTAACTTGATGTTGCTAATTAATGCTAACATAGAGAGGAGTGGTACAACATGTAGCATCAACTACTTGAGAGGGTCCCGTCCTAGCCGTTGGATCAAGAATCAGGAGAATAGTACCTTCTGAGAGTAATTTATTTTGTTTATATATGCTGCTATTATATATGTATATAGGACTATCTTAGGTTTATATATTCTCAAGCTATATTTGTTTCTTTTTATATATGATCATGGGGAGACTTAGGAGTGTCAAATACGTACGTAGGAAGAAGAGCCTGTTTTATTGAGGAGACCACGTAAACTTTTCACAGGTATACACTACACACACTGCATTCAACATCTTGCTTAAGCAATTGCAAAGAACACCTTAAAGCCATGAAGAAAATGTGCTTGAATCTCAATTGATAACCATATATAAACAACTTGATATGATATAAAAATGTGAAAGTAAAAAGTATTGAAATAGGATGTGTTTTCGGAAGCACAAAATTGAATTGTACTTGATTTATAAATAGGACTAAAACAATAATGTTTTCCTATTACTATTTCCTCATTACGTTATCTATAAGCAATATAAGACAATAAATGAATGCAATATTCTGGGATCTGATCATAATTAACTTTCTCACCAAAACTATCTTAACTAGAATTTGTGCTAATAAACCATGAAAATATAACCAAGGCTTAAAGGCTCATAGCTTTTCATAGTATGCAAGGCAGTTATTCAAAATTAAAAAAAAATGTAACACCAAATATTTAAAGAAAATGTTTATTTTAAAGTCATAAGAACACTAGGCGTGTGTTTAATTAGTCTGATTATACTCGACATGTCATTTTAGATGATTTTTGATTTTTTTTATTATCTGAATAAGTTTATTTAACGATTCAATAAACAAATTTTTTTGTTAAATAACTTCTAGTTTAATATTCTCTCTCTTTTTTTGTTAGCTAAAGTTCAATACTCTTATTTTCCTGGGTTAGGCAAATGAACGCCGTGTACATGGATTCATGCATATCTAGGTCCAGTAGGGACACATATGATAAAACTTTTCTAATTAAATTGTGTGGAAAAAACGTGTTACACTAATTATGCATCATTAGTTATATGCTAAGATCAAGAATCTTTCTTTCATAGATCAAGAATCTTTTGTAACTAAAATATGTTCGAAAATTATATGAATGCATCTTTCTTTAAAAATTTATCAATTAACTCGGAGAAAAAAGTGTACTGGTAGCAAATGGATCTCTAGTTCGAATTTCGATATGATTAATTTGGGTTTGTGTGCTATGCATGAAGTATGAGAAATTTAAGGAATGAGGGGCACAAGAATTTCCTCACGGCTGCATGGTGTGGAAGGAAAACTTGGTAGTCGATTCATCTGCTCGTTGGGTGCAACTCGCAACACAGTTACAAGGTTCATGTAGGGGTATGTATAAACTACTTTAGTAAAAAAACGTAACTTAATCGAATTGATTTCGAGCTGTTTTAAAATGGTATGATTTTATATTCAAATAGTCAAATTGATTTAGAAACAGGTTCAAAATCGAACTAATTTTAAAAAATTGGTTATGAATTGAACTAATTTTTAACACATTTTAAGTTGGTTCAAGAGTCGAATCAGTTTCAAACTAGTTTTTGAATTATTTTTTTCAAATAAAAAATAATATTAAAATGAAAACCAATTGGATTAATCGAACTGATTTTATAGAAAAATTTTGATTAACATAGCTTGTTTTATAAGATAATACACTTATTTTTTCTTGAACAAGTTGAAAAAAAAGTCAATTTGATTTAGGTTTGATTACAAACCGATTCAATCAGAACCGATTTTTTTTTTTTTAAGTTAAAGGTTCTTACTGATTTTAGTGTGTCGAAGTAGGCTTTCAAGGAATTTTATTGAGATCAAACGAGCTTGTGGTTTGTGACTCTTTTTCTTTCTCTGTTTTTTGTGTAGGTCTTAATTTGGATATATATCGTGAAAGGGTGAATAATTAATCAAGGGAGCAATATATAATGGTGCACTTTGACGTCTTACGGGGTAGAGTACTAGACTTAGTTATAAAATGGAGCAATATATAACATGGAGATCCTGGAGAATTTTCTTTTCGTTTTTTTGTTTTTGACAAAGATTGCAAGCACGCATAGTTCAATATTCTTATTTTCCATGGTTAGGCAAAAGAACGTTGTGGACGTGGATTCATGCATATCTGGCTCCAGCAGGTACACATGATAACACTTTTCTAATTAAATTGTGTGGGAAAAAAAAACCAACGTGTGTTACACTAATTATCCATCATTAGTTATATGCTAAGATCAAGAATCTTTCTTTCATGGATCAAGAATCTTTATAATTAAAATGTTTCTTTCTTTCAAAATTTATCAATTAAATTAGAGAAAAAAACTGTACTCGTAGGAAATGGACCTCTGGGTTGAATTTCGATAGGATTAATTTGGGTTCGTTTATTATGCATGCAGCATGAGAAATTTAGGAATGAGGGACAGAAGAATTTCCTCATGGCTGAATGGTGTGAAAGGAAAAGTTCATAATCGATTCATGGTTCTTGGGTGCAAATCGCAACACGGTTACAAGGTACGTATCACGGCCTCGATCATTGTGTTCATGGATTTTATGGTGATGAATTGCTAGGGTTCTGAGGGTGGCCAAGGTGAGTCCAAGAGGGTTAGTCTTGGCATGCAAGGCAGAGAAACTATTCTTGAGAGGGGTGTGCGTGAGGTGAAGCAAGAAACATTAACTGATTCTGAGGGTCCTAGCCGTTGAATCAATAACATAGATCAAGAATTAGAAGAAGATCACTTTTTCTAGAGGGATTCATTTTGATTAGACTATTGACCCCAATAAGAAAAATTAAAAGAAGAGAGATAAAATAATTGATGTGATAAATATATGATTTGACAAAAATTGAAGAGGGATAGAGAGAAAAATGGAATAAAAGTGAGATAGATGAGAAGACAGAGTTTTACCATGTTTTATTACTGATTTGTTAGTTGTTGTCCAGAGTATATTCAGTGGCCAGAGACTATCCTATAACTGATTTCTTTTCATAATTTTTTCGTTGTTTTTATTCTTACCTATGTTATAAGAATTGTTATTAAAAAATGTACCTAAGAGTATTATTACATTAATTGATGAAATTCTGGAGATGATTAATTCAATATCCTTCTCTGATTTCACTTCTTATTTAATTTTATTCCATATAGTACTTATGCATATTGTGCAGACATTACTGCCTATTAAAAATATATTTCTGTGTAAAACAAAAATTTAAGAAGCCATGGTTGAAGCATCATATTCAAATTCGTGAAGTAAGTAGAGAGGAAACAAGGTTCTGAAAACAAAAATATGTTGTTATGCTTTTCCTCTGTTCTCTGATAACTGAAAGTTTTGTGCTTCCTTCCATTCAATTGGTTTTGCTTTTCAGTTTGGTATACTAACAGTAAAACGTATGGCATGTTTTGTGGGAGAAAACTCATTGGCTACTATGATCTTTATTATATTAAAGAATCACTTTTTTCAATGTGCATGGAATGCTGGTGTAATGCCCTCCTTAGTTGTGTGATATACTCTTGAGCAGGGATGCATGTTGGGGAACTTGTTTGTTTGTGCCAGGTAAGAAATTTGAAAATAAAGGAACAAAAACCTTGTGGTTACAAATTATATTCCATTTCTTTAGTACAGTTGGATTTGTTGTGTTGTTAAACATAAAGTATATGCTTTAATTGTGGTATGATCTGCAACTCCCTTTTTTAATTATTCTTTTTTCTTCTATGCAGCCCACAGACTTTAGTTCGTGCTGTACGGTATGTTGTTGATAGTCAATTGCACTTTTTTTTTCCCAGTCAGTTCATTCCCTTCATCTTGTTTTAGATGGTAGGTTGGATGATTGGAAATTCTAGATGATAGGTTGGATGATTAAAAATTCTAATCAGCCGGTAGAGGAGTTTAATCTTTCTAAAAAAATGTAATCTTATTTTCCCTTTGTTTTTCATATTCCAGGGTTGTTGAAATGCAAGAAATCCTTGATCAACAGATTGCAGAAGAAGCAGCTGAGGCTGAAGGGGATGGCGCAATGGCATCAGTTGCAAATCCTCGTAACACCGGCATGTATGTTATAATATTTTCTGATATTGAAAATCTATAACAATGGAAGCAACCCTTGCTGGCATCTTGTTATATGATTTACTTGATAGTTTTACTGCATTTGGGAAATCCTCTAAACAATTTAGGGATGCACTCATTTCTCAAAATGGTGTGTTTTTATTTTTATTTTTTCTTGATGTTTCTTTTCTAGGAGAATTTCTTTTTCCTCCATTTATGTATCTTTTTCCTTCCTTCAATAAAAGAACTTTCACATTCATTCCCGTGCAATAAAAAATTGTCTTATTTCTCTCTGTTATACCTGCTTGTTTGGTCATGACTCATGAGACTTATGCTTAGATTTTTATTGTGGATATTTCCCAACATTATCATCTCTTATTATGGTCAGCCTGGTATGGGCATAGAAATAGGGTGACAAACTTATGCATTAGTTTACAATACTTTTTTTACTAATGAACCATTCCATAATTTTTTTTTACCCCATACCAAGCTGATCTGTCAGGAGAATCCTCCCAACTCTCTCTCATTACTCAAAATTCTGTTGACGCTGGTAAATTTCAGAAAATCAACAAATGCAATGGCTTCTTCAAAAAATTTAACGCAGCAAAAATTGAAGGTTCAGGGGAAAGGCTATAAAGATAGATGCTATGAGCAAATAAGGAAGACTGTAGAAGGACGGTTTAACAAGCTTCTAAATGAGGTTAATTGATTTTACTGTTCTACATATTCCCTCTCCTGCTACAAATTTACAAAATATGCAGAATCCCACGTACTGCCCTCATGAGAATATGCTATTTTTTGCAACTCACTGTTAATTTAATTTATGAATCAGCTTGTGTTTGAGGACCTGAAAGCAGCTTTAGAGGAAGCACGAGCAGTATGTTAGGCTGAAATTTTAGCTTCTGATCTTTTATTTTCTGTTTTCCCCACCAGGGCTAAATATCCGTTTTACTTTTGTTCTCCTTCTGCTACCCTACCTCAGTTGATTACTTCTTTCATATCTTGTGATGTTTCTTGGGTGACTTCTTTATCACACATAAGACTAAGCTTTATTCTTAATGTTTATAGAAATGGTACTTGAATATTTTGGAGGCTGATAGAACACAGCCCCCTAAGAAAACTGAAGATGGGAAGCTATATACCCCAGCTGCTGTTGATCTCTTCAGGATACTTGGTGAGCAAGTACAAATTGTTCGGGATAATAGCACTGATCTCATGTTATACAGAATTGCCTTGGCAATCATTCAGGTAATATCAGATAAGGCATAGATGTAGCGGAACTGATGCTTATTATAAATTTATCTTTTCAAAAATTAACTCTAGGAAAATAAAGGCAAACTGGACAGAACTTGGAAGTTGGAAAGTAAAATCAAAATATCTAAATACTTGATAACATTGCAGGTGTTCTGTCACTCTTCTTTTGGTGGCCAAGAAACACAATTGCTCCCTCAATAAACCCTCACATGATATCCATATCGCGACCCAGAAACTGATGATAACTAGACCCACAGATCGAGAGAAAGAGGACACATACACCATCAAGAAACAACATTGAAAAGCCTACATGGACACCATCAAGAAACAACATTGAAAAGCCTACATGGACACCATCAAAAGTCAAATCAGTAAGAACATTTAACTTCTCAAGGAACCATCTTTCTTTTCTTCTTTGTATGGTTTTTGATGTTAATTAGGGTGTTTAATTACAGATATGACGTCGTACATGTAAGCTTTTAAAGCTGTACGTGTACATTAAGCCCAAATAAACAATTGGTATACATTTTAATTAATAATTTTTATGGTGTTACTTTTTCTTTCTCTTTTGCTTTATTGTTTAACTTGATTAATTTTTGTCTGAAGTGAGATGTACGTGTGTATAATCCCAGATGATAGATGGAGGTGTTGACGCGAAAAGGGTGGTGGCAGCAGAGGAGGTGGAGACGGCGTTGTCGCGGCTTCATTACTATGGTTTAATCAATGTTCTTGTTTCTTGTAGGAAGGGTTTGAACTTTAAATATTACTTACACAGAGAGAAGGAGTGGTGCGGCAGATCAAGAATCAGGTAAATGACTTGAATCTAACTTTTATTATTAATGATCATGAGTTAAAGAATATGAATTTCTTAACCAAGTCTAGCACTATCTTAGCTTTTTATACTGTATTCTCAAGCTATATTTTTTTCTTTTTATATATGACCATGGGGCGAGCCCTGGTGCAGCGGTAAAGTTGTGCCTTGGTGACTTGTTGGTCATGGGTTCGAATCCGGAAACAACCTCTTTGCATAGCGAAGAGCATCTGGGCAATGGGGTACGAAGTTTTTTATATATGACCATGGGGAGACTTAGAAGTGTCAAATGCTTATGAAGGGAGAAGATCCTGTTGAATTGAGGAGATCACTTAAACTTTTCTCAGGTATACACTACACACATTTTAATTTTTTAACTTCCCAAGGACATTTAGTAAGGGTGGAAAAATTGAAGTGTGTATAATCCCAGGTGAGAAAAAAATTACATTGTTCGTGTTACATACTCTAACAATGTGTATTTGTGTTCTACAATCAACAATTAATCTTTCTATCAAAGATAATCAGGAATCTATGTAATTTAAATGCGTTTTACGGGAATATGCATCCTTCTTCCAAAAACTGAAAGTGAAGACAACTAAACGCAGAGAGAAAGAACCTTTGTCACTGTGAAGCTCGTTTGGTCTCCAGAATCAGCCTTGAAATCCTACATCAACACTCTTAAATCAGTAAGAACCTTTAACACCATGAACCATCAATCACATAATTAATAATTTTCTTTCTTTAGCTTCTTCATTTTCTTTTATTCTTTCTTTATCACTACTTTCTTTTCCTCTTGATATGCACAAATGATATACGTAATTTGTCTGCCATTGTTATAACTTTTGCCTTTTAGAACTATTTTCTTGTCCTTGCATGTGTATATATGGTTATGCAACAAAGTAATTGATATACTTATTAAATATGTTAGATTTTACACAAAAGATTCTTACCAAATATCCGATGGATATGAAGGATATGGATGTCTCCATTGAATTTGTATATGAATTATTCACTAGGGTTTTGAGGGAGCGTGGTGCTACCATCTGAGAAGCTATTTGGATAGTTTTGAAGAGAAAGTTAGTTACGATCAGATGTCCACTTGTTGTTACATTCATTTATTGTTTTACATTGCTTATAGAATATATAAGGCACTCGTTGTATGAAAAGATTATTGTTCTGAGTCTAGGTTTCACCAGTTTCTTACCTATAAAATTGTGAAGAGTTCAATCCTATTTATAAATCAACAGTAATCCAATTTTGTGCTTCCATTAATGAAAACACATTCAGTTCAGTATTTAAAATATCAAGCTGTTTACGGTTATCCAATTGAGATTCAAGTACTTTTTTATGTGGCTTTAAGGTGTGTTTGAATGGAATACCTTAAATCCATGAAGAAAAGTGTTTGAATCTCAATTAGATAACCATAGACAACTTGATATGACATGAAAATATGAAAATGAGTATTGAAACAGTATGTGTTTTTGGAAACACAAAATTGAATTTTTCTTGATTTATAAATTGGATTGATTTTTCACAATAATAATCTAAGAAATTGGAGAAAGCTAGAAATAAGACAATAGTTTTTTCCTATGGCTAATGTCTTATTATATTATCTAAGTAAATATAAAACAATAAATGAATGCAACAAGATGTTGACATCTAATAAAAATTAACTTTCTCATCAAAACTATCCAAATGATAATTTGTGCTAACCATGAAAATATAACCGAGGATTAATGTCTCATGGCTTCTCAGAGTATGCAAGGCAGTGATTCAAAATTAAAAAAGATGGAACGCCAAATATTTACAAAAGATGTTTATTTTGAAGTCATGAGAACATTAGGTGTGTGCTTAGTTCGGCTATGTTGGACAAGTTGTTTCCATTAGTTTTTAATTTTTTTATTAACTAAAAAAACTTGTTAGTTGTTCAGTAAACAAGTATTTTTACGTAACTTTTATCGTTGTCCAAGTAAGCTTTTAAAGCTGTACGTGTACATTAAGCCCAAAAAAACAATCGTTATACATTTTAATTAATAATAGATATAGATCCTAAAAATCAAATGTGGTTTTTTATGTCTGTGGAATTTAGATTGAATCTAACACAAAAGTAGCATTGACCAAAGATTAAGAAAGTAAACTGCTACTAATAAATTTTTCCAAGTTAAAGGGTTACCTTGTTCCT
Organism: Glycine max; assembly: GCF_000004515.6. Taxonomy (NCBI): domain Eukaryota; kingdom Viridiplantae; phylum Streptophyta; class Magnoliopsida; order Fabales; family Fabaceae; genus Glycine; species Glycine max. The sequence goes on from NC_016090.4 coordinate 2,848,507, forward strand.
TAGACATCCTAATTATAGGAATTGGCATTAGATCATTGGTGCTTCTTGTAGTTGAGGGTGTTTAGTGATTAAACAGTGTCCATGTAAGCTTTTAAGGACTGTGTCTGGAGACCAAGCTTAGCAGTGTAAGTGTCTCTTTTCTCTCTTTCTCTGTGTGCGTTAGAATGTGGATATTATGTCAGGTATATCAGTTGGTAATGTTGTTCTAATGAATGATTATGGATATATATAAGCGGTTTGAGAGGCATTGACTTTAATTTGGCTCACTCAGTTTGCACGTATTTTTTTATCCTTGAAAATAATTAATTTACATCTAACTTATGTTTTATTACAGATTTGTTAGTTGTTGTCCAGAGTATCTTCAGTGGCCAGAGACTATCCTATAACTGATTTCTTTTCATAATTTTTTCCTTGTTTTTATTCTTGCCTATGTTATAAGAATTGTTATTAAAAAATGTACCTAAGAGTATTATTACACTATTTCATGAAATTAACTGGAGATGATTAATTCAATATCCTTCTCTGTCTTCACTTCTTATTTCATTTTGTACCATATAGTACTTATGCATATTGTGCAGACATCACAGCCTATTAAAAATATATTTCTGTGTAAAACAAAAATTTAAGAAGTCATAGTTGAAGCATCATATTCAAATTCGTGAAGTAAGTAGAGAGGAAACAAGGTTCTGAAAATAAAAATATGTTGTTATGCTCTGTTCTCTGATAACTGAAAGTTTTGTGCTTCCTTGCCTTCAATTGGTTTTGCTTTTCAGTTTGGTATACTAATAGTAAAACCTATGGCATGTTTTGTGGGAGAAAACTCATTTTTCACATAACCATATGCCTTGGTGTTTGGAACACTTTGTTTTTGGTTATAAAAGTTTTGCTTTTTAATAGGCGTATCAATTTTAAAGTACATCCCTTGATTCTCTTCACATGTTTTCTTCAATCATGGTATTAATTTAATTCCCATCTTTGCATTCTACTGCTAATGAGGCACCTGAACATGACAGAACAACCTGTGAGCAGCATCAGAAAGTGCTCAACTTTTGCACAATCATCTGTTAATGTGATTTCTATTAATTATTTATATGGCTATGTTAGATAAATAATTGGATTATGAAAAATATATGTTAATAACAATCTTATCATGGATAAAGATATCTAAATAAAATCTAAATATCTAATAATTGCTCCTTCAATAATAACCCTCACATGATATCGATATCGCGACCCAGAAACTGATGATAACTAGAGCCACAGATCGAGAGAAAGAGGACACATACACCATCAAGAAACAATTTTGAAAAGCCTACATGGACACGTCAAAAGTCAAATCAGTAAGAACATTTAACTTCTCAAGGAACCATCTTTCTTTTCTTCTTTGTATGGTTCTTGATGTCAATTAGGGTGTTTAATTACTGATATGACGTTGTACATGTAAGCTTTTAAAGCTGTACGTGTACATTAAGCCCAAAGTAACAATTGGTATACATTTTAATTAGTAATTTTTATGGTGTTACTTTTTCTTTCTGTTTTGTTCTATTGTTTACTATTGTTTCACTTGATTAATTTTTGTCTAAAGTGAGATGCACGTGTGTATAATCCCAGATGATAGATGGAGGTGTTGACGCCAAAAGGGTGGTGGCAGCAGAGGAGGTGGAGACGGCGGTGTCGCGGCTTCATTACTAATCAATGTTCTTGTTTCTTGTAGGAAGGGTTTGAACTTTGGATATTGCTTACACAGAGAAAAGGAGTGGTGCAGCAGATCAAGAATCAGGTAAATGACTTGAATCTAACTTTAATTATTAAAGATAATGAGTTAAAGATTATGAATTTCTTAACCAAGTCTAGGACTATCTTAGCTTTTTATACGGTATTCTCAAGCTATATTTGTTTGTTTTTATATATGACCATGGGGAGACTTAGAAGTGTCAAATGCTTACGAAGGGAGAAGAGCCTGTTGAATTGAGGAGATCACGTAAACTTTTCTCAGGTATACACTACATACATTGTAATTTTTTAACTTCCCAAGGACATTTAGTAAGGGTGTAAAAATTTAAGTGTGTATAATCCCAGGTGAGAAAAAATTTACATTGTTCGTGTTACATACTCTAGGAAAATTAACTATAGGAAAATAAAGGCAAACTGGACAGAACTTGGAAGTTGGAAAGTAATTTTTTTAGTGCAACAATGTATTCAAGTTTCATCATTATTGGGAGGATATCACTAGAAATCCATGAATTGCTCCTCATAGCGCAATGTGTAGTGCTTACTCCTTATATCGGTAGCTTTGTATCCTAGGTTATACTATGTATTTTTGCAGGTGATGATTGATTTTCAAGCAGCTGAAAAGAAGAGACTAGAAGAATCAGCTTCTGAAATTGGTGTGGAACCTTTATGTGCTATGGTTAGTGTAATTTTTCTGTAAGTGTTGCGTTATTGTTTCAACATAGGATTGTTTTCTGTTGACATGAGATTCATGTAACATCGTATTTAGATTAACAACAATTTGCGCTGCTATGACCTTGCAATGGAGCTAAGTAATAGCACCATAGAAGCCCTTCCACAGAACTACGCTGAGCAGGTTTGTTGTTTTTCCTAATTTCATTAACTTGATAACTGTTGCAATGTTGACATAGTCTTTTGGAACGGAAGTTCTTTATTTATTTTTTTGTTTGGAAACATCGGGTATATGATGCATGTTGTAATGATGTGAAAACCTGTGCTTCATTTTCTTATCAGTCTGTCCCTCAAAGAAAAAAACACATTTTTAACAAAATTATTGAACAAAAATATGACTTACTTCTCAAGAGTTGGCTCTCAAGTTTAGGATTCTCTGTTTTGTGTCCATGCTCCCTTGGATGCACTTAGATGATGTGGTAGTGACTCCCAAATGTTGGCAGCCTCCCTCTCTTGCAGCCATCCAAATCATTATTATCCCAAATAGTTTTGGGTCCTTTTGAAACCATTTGAATAATTGATATATCAAAATAGTATAAACGAGAGATTTTTATTGATGAAAGAAAGGATGATGAGCCTAAGCTCTATAGCCGCCCCACCATTCAGCCATGGCAACTCTATAGCAGACATTTGCCAACACTACTAATAGCTGCCTAATTCAAAATATAAGTAGTGGCTTCATCAACATATAATAATTGTGCAGTCATGTATCTGAAGAATCCAAAGACATTAGAGAACATGATTCCAAAACCATGGAATTACTAATGCTAGTTCTCCTTAATATTTGTGTCTTGAATGCAGTAGTTTTTCTTAGGATTTGGAGATAAGTAGAATCTAGTAAGATCATGGAAGATTATAATTCACTAGTTTTCCAAAACTCAAAGTTCCAAGAAATGTTAGGGTCCGGAATGTTGTAAAAAATAATTATGGGTCAACTATTTAGAGAAGAAAGATGATAGAGATAAGGAAAGGACTTTGAGAAAGGAGTGTTCCCCATGCTAATCTCCTCTTAACAATATAAACTTAACCAAATTGAAAGACACTATGGGTAATGGCGTAAATGAAGTGGATCACTTAGAAATAAAGTTTTAGGGACTTACATGAGTACAGTAAACTTTGGGTTGAATTCCTACAACATTGTAAAAAATATGTAATCTCAATTACCTAGTTCCATAAAGTTGCCTCAAATGAAAAGCGAATCAGTCATTTAGCTGCCAAAACTATGCTTATGGATCCTGAATTTTTGTAGACTCAAGCCTCCTAGCTAACAAAATTCTCTCTTCCCTGCATGCACACACCAGACCAAAGCAAGTTTTTCAGAAGACAAACAGGTCTGAGTGTTACAGTATTCTGACCACCCTGAGTGAAAGGCATCCTTCAACTTGAGGTCTTTCAGTATGTCAAAAACTACTAACTCCAACAAGAAAAGTCAGGCCATTGCAATATTTTGACTATCAATTGCCGATGCATATTCATCCATATTCAAAACAAGCTAAACTGCTATTGCAATATATAACCACTGATCGATGATCAAAAGCCAATTCATTTGCTTAATTATTTAAGTGCACCATTATGCTGCAGTTACTCCTTCCAGCATTGATCTATGTGCTGACTTTGGGGCCTGGTATTGGAAATTATGATTAATTAGCCAATCATTTTCTTGACTTTATGTATTTGTGTTTTTGTTTCACTACAGGTTAATTTTGAAGATACCTGTAAGGGATTTCTTGAGGTAGCTAAGGTATGAAAGAGTGTAGAATGTTTTATTCAATACTTTTCTGGTGTGTGTGTGTGTGTGTGTGTGTGTTGTTTTTCTACTGCAATTGTTCAGCACAATATATGATGCTTTTAACCGACATTCATCTTCTCCAACTTCTACAAGCATTTCTTCTTGATGGAATTTTCTGAAATTATCTTTATAACATATTTGTATGTATCAGTTTCCTCACAGTTTTTGCTTTAATGATCTCAAGTATTGGGAAAAGCCCAAGTCCTATATTGGCTAGAGATAGTGTCAAGATAGAATATGTAAGTGGAGGACAATTCTCATCTTATGAGCTAGCTTTCGGACTTGAGTTAGGCCCAAATCCACATCCACATTTTAAGATGGTATCAAAGTCTATCCTAGATTCATCCAAAGGGCCATCTACCATGCTATCCATGCACCAAGCCCAAAAGTGTTGGGAGTGAGGGGGGGTGTTGGGAAAAACCCAAGTCCCACATTGGTTAGAGATAGTGCCAAGATACAATATATAAGTGGAGAGCAACCCTCATCCTATGAGCTAACTTTTGGGGTTGAATTAGGTACAAACCCACATTCTAAGATCAAGTGTTTGCATGTGATACAAATCATGAGATCACATAATTACAGATGGAAACCTGTTAAATACAAATTGATTATGGATGGACTTGTCTAGCTGTTTAGTAATGATCAAGAGTTGTATGACAGATATGGCTTCTTCTGTATATATGCCATAATCTTTTCCTCCTGGATTTTGTTTAAATATTTTTAGTATCTTGTAATTACACACTTTGTGAATAAACTTGTAAATCACTGTATGCCAAGTATTGTGTAAAATGTTGTGAAGCCTGATCTAATCCCAAATCAAGTTATGTGGCAAAGAAACCTCATAGGAGAGTGTCTCCAACCAAATGTACCAAATTGTAGCATACATTGCAATGAGCCTAAAAAAGGACTAAACTGCAGATAAATAATTTATTGTTTTTTAATTTAATTTCTTCTCCTAAAGAATTTAAAATAACATCTATTACTTTGGTATGTTCAATGAAATCACCATTTTGATGAATATCTCTTGCTTTGGAAGAGATTTGACTTCTGATACATTGAATTTTCTTCTTGGTGATAGGAAGCTGTGCATCAAACTGTCAGTGTGATATTTGAAGATCCTGGTGTCCAGGAGTTACTGGTGAAGCTATATCAGAAAGGTAAAATAATTTTTACCATCAACCTAGCTGGTTCTGTGTGGCTTTATGCTTATAACTATTTTGGTCAGATTTGTAGAGGGATGAGTTTGTCTCTTGGCAGTATTCCTGATTTTTGAACTCTAAACTTTTCTGCAATAAATTCATCTACTTACATAGGAAATGCATATTGTCTTTAACTTCAAGATATAATAGTCTGCACTCTACTGTTAGGTGTTTAAAGCTTGTGGGATTCATAATACCAGTTTACAGTTCTTGTACTTGATACTTTCTGCTAAGTAATTGCTTTTTTGGGTTAATGTGTACTACTGTATCCTGCATTATCCTGTAGAATAGCTAAACTTCATTGTATTAACAAGAAATTTACTACGTTTCCTTTATATCTATTCAAATGAATGCTTTTGTGCCTTATTTAATTCGAAAGTTGAGTTTTCCTTTTCTTTGTATTTATCAGAATGGAGTGAGGGACAGGTTACTGAGTACTTGGTTGCAACATTTGGTGACTATTTTGGTGATGTAAAAATGTGAGTATATTTTCTTGTCTCAGTAATTTGACATTGTTTATTTTTCCATATGTGCTATCCCATATTTCTTCTGCCAGCTTTCTCTGTTTTTTTTTTTTGTTTGTTTGCCACTGAGGGTGTATTTTAAGGTTTAACAGGGTTGTCTAACTCATTGATCCTGCCTTGAATTGGACAACGGAGATAGAAGTGTAAAAACACTAGATCATAACATGAGATGGAAAATCCCCACCACTACCACACACACTCACACAAGTGAGGGTGTATATTTTATATGAGAAAGAGAGTAATATAAGCAAGTATCAAGTGTACACCATTTGATTTACATGAATGATTGAGATTAAAACAAAGTCATGTAACTATTTCAAGTGATAATGTAGTCTTTAAGTAAATTTTAATCTTGATTATCCAAATATGGTTATGTTCCAGCTTTGTTATTCTCAATTAGAATTAAAAAAGGTCTTCTTGTTGTAGACATCCCTAATGTGTGTGTGTGTGTAACACATAAGAAAAAATAGCAATAAAATTACAATCACAACTAACATTTAAATATATTCTATTTCAAAGTGCATGATAGATGTGAATTTGTATGTTTGTAGACAAGCCTTGTACCAAAACAAAGGCTTCTGAATTTTAACCAACCAAAGACAAGCCTTAAACTAAATTCTCCAATCTGGTGGATCTTTGTTTCATTTTCTAGATTATTTATGGTTGGTGATACTTGATATGACATAAAAATGTGAAAGTAAAAAGTATTGAAACAGGATGTGTTTTCCAAAGCACAAAATTGAATTGTACTTGATTTATAAATAGGACTAAAACAATAATGTTTTCCTATTACTAATTCCTCATTACATTATCTATAAGCAAACAATAAATGAATGCAACATTCTGGGATCTGATCATAATTAACTTTCTCACCAAAACTATCTTAACTAGAATTTGTGCTAATTAACCATTAAAATATAACCAAGGCTTAAAGGCATAAGAATGCTAGGCGTGTGTTTAATTAGTCTGATTATACTCGACATGTCATTTCAGATGATTTTTTATTTTTTTATTATCTGAATAAGTTTATTTAAGGGTTCAATAAACAAATTTTTTTGTTAAATAACTTCTAGTTTAATATTCTCTCTTTTTTTTTGTTACCTAAAGTTCAATACTCTTATTTTCCTGGGTTAGGCAAATGAACGCCGTGTACATGGATTCATGCATATCTAGGTCCAGTAGGGACACATATGATAAAACTTTCCTAATTAAATTGTGTGAAAAAAACGTGTGTTACACTAATTATGCATCATTAGTTATATGCTAAGATCAAGAATCTTTCTTTCATAGATCAAGAATCTTTTGTAACTAAAATATGTTCGAAGATTATATGAATGCTTCTTTCTTTAAAAATTTATCAATTAACTCGGAAAAAAAATTGTACTAGTAGCAAATGGATCTCTAGTTCGAATTTCGATATGATTAATTTGGGTTTGTTTGCTGTGCATGAAGTATGAGAAATTTAAGGAATGAGGAGCACAAGAATTTCCTGACGGCTGCATGGTGCGAAACAGTGGAAGGAAAACTTGGTGGTCGATTCATATGCTCGTTCGGTGCAACTCGCAACACAGTTACAAGGTCCGTGTAGGGGTATGTATAAATTACTTCGGTAAAAAAACCCGAACTGTAACTTAACCGAAAGGATTTCAAATTGTTTTAACATTTTTTATTTTATATTCTAATAGTCAAATTGATTTAGAAACCGGTTCAAAATCGAACTTATTTTAAAAAATAGTTCTGAATCGAACTAATTTTTAATCCATTTTAAGCTAGTTTAAGAGCCGAATCAGTTTCGACCTAGTTTTTGAATTATTTTTTGCAAATAAAAAATATTTAAATGAAAACCAATTCAATTAACCCAACTGGTTTTATAGAAAATTTAATTAACAGAATTGGTTTTATAAGATAATACAATTATTTTTTCGAAAAAAAATTAATTTGATTTAGGTTCGATTACAATCCAATTCACTCGGAACTGATTTTTTTTTTTTTTTAAAGTTAAAGGTTCTTACTGATTTAAGTGGTCAATGTAGGCTTTCAAGGAATTTTATTGAGATCAAACGAGCTTGTGGTTTGTGACTCTGTTTCTTTCTCTGTTTTTTGGGTAGGTCTTAATTTGGATATATATCGTGAAAGGGTGAATAATTAATCAAGGGAGCAATATATAACGGTGCACTTTCCGATGGAAGAGCCTGGAGAATTTTCTTCTCGTTTTTTTTTTTTGACAAAGATTGCAAGCAGCATAGTTCAATATTCTTATTTTCCATGGTTAGGCAAAAGAACTTCGGGGATGTGGATTCATGCATATCTGGCTCCAGCAGGTACACATGATCAAACTTTTCTAATTCAATTGTGTGGGAAGAAAAAGAACCTAACCTGTGTGTTACACTAATTATCCATCATTAGTTATATGCTAAGATCAAGAATCTTTCTTTCATGGATCAAGAATCTTTATAATTAAAATGCTTCTTTCTTTCAAAATTTATCAATTAATTTAGAGAAAAAACTGTACTGGTACGAAATGGATCTCTGGGTTGAATTTCGATATGATTAATTTGGGTTCGTTTGTTATGCATGCAGCATGAGAAATTTAAGGAATGAGGGACAGAAGAATTTCCTCATGGCTGAATGGTGTGAAAGGAAAAGTTCATAATCGATTCATGGTCCTTGGGTGCAAATCGCAACACGGTTACAAGGTACGTATCACGGCCTCGATCATTGTGTTCATGGATTTTATGGTGATGAATTGCTAGGGTTCTGAGGGTGGCCAAGGTGAGTCCAAGAGGGTTAGTCTTGGCATGCAAGGCAGAGAAACTATTCTTGAGAGGGGTGTGCGTGAGGTGAAGCAAGAAACATTAACTGATTCTGAGGGTCCTAGCCGTTGAATCAATAACATAGATCAAGAATTAGAAGAAGATCACTTTTTCTAGAGGGATTCATTTTGATTAGACTATTGACCCCAATGAGAAAAATTAAAAGAGAGACAAAATAATTGATGTGATAAATATATGATTTGACAAAAATTGAAGAGGGATAGAGAGAAAAATGGAATAAAAGTGAGATAGATGAGAAGACAGAGTTTTACCATGTTTCTGGAGGGACTTGGCAAGGATGACATGATGCTTGAAAACTAAGTCCAAAGAATTGTCCAGGGTTTTTGAAGTCATAAGGACCCTAGGCTGTGTCTTTTTTTCTATTTTTAGTTGATCTTTTCTTATATTGTGTTCTAATGAATGATTATGGATATATATAAGCGCTTTGAGAGGCATTGACTTTAATTTGGCTCACTCAATTTGGACGTATTTTTTTATCCTTGAAAATAATTAATTTACATCTAACTTATGTTTTATTACTGATTTGTTAGTTGTTGTCCAGAGTATTTCAGTGGCCAGAGACTATCCTATAACTGATTTCTTTTCATAATTTTTTCGTTGTTTTTATTCTTGCCTATGTTATAAGAATTGTTATTAAAAAATGTACCTAAGAGTATTATTACACTAATTGATGAAATTAACTGGAGATGATTAATTCAATACCTAACCGCTGTTATTTAGAATTCGTCTTATCCTTCTCTGTCTCCACTTCTTATTTAATTTTATTCCATATAGTACCTATGCATATTGTACAGACATCACAGCCTATTAAAAATCTATTTCTGTGTAAAACCAAAATTTAAGAAACCATGGTTGAAGCATCATATTCAAATTCGTGAAGTAAGTAGATTGGAAACAAGGTTCTGAAAACAAAAATATGTTGTTATGCTTTCTCTCTGTTCTCTTGATAACTGAAAGTTTTGTGCTTCCTTGCCTTCAATTGGTTTTGCTTTTCAGTTTGGTATACTAACACTAACACGTATGGCATGTTTTGTGGGAGAAAACTCATTTTTCACATAACCATATGCCTTGGTGTTTGGAACACTTTGTTTTTGGTTATAAAAGTTTTGCTTTTTAATAGGCTTGCTTGAAAAAAATTCCAGCTGAGAATGTGTTCTCCATCTTGGTTTCAATGAACAAGAGGTGGCAGCTGAGGCCACAACATTCTGGTACGTATCAATCTTAAAGTACATCCCTTGATTCTCTTCACATGTGTCTATATGGTTATGCAACAAAGTAATTGATATACTTATTAAATATGTTAGATTTTACACAAAAGATTCTTACCAAGTATCCGATGGATACGAAGGATATGGATGTCTCCATTGAATTTGTATATGAATTATTCACTAGGGTTATGAGGGAGCGTGGTGCTACCATCTGAAAAGCTATTTGGATAGTTTTGAAGAGAAAGTTAGTTACGATCAGATGTCCACTTGTTGTTACATTCATTTATTGTTTTACATTGCTTAGAGAATATATAAGGCACTCGTTGTATGAAAAGATTATTGTTCTAGGTCTAGGTTTCACCAGTTTCTTACCAATAAAATTGTGAAGAGTTCAATCCTATTTATAAATCAACAGTAATCCAATTCTGTGCTTCCATTTATGAAAACACATTCAGTTCAGTATTTAAAATATCAAGCTGTTTACGGTTATCCAATTGAGATTCAAGCACTTTTCTATGTGGCTTTAAGGTGTGTTTGAATGGAACACCTTAAATCCATGAAGAAAAGTGTTTGAATTTCAATTAGATAACCATAGACAACTTGATATGACATGAAAATATGAAAATGAGAAGTATTGAAACAGTATGTGTTTTTGGAAACACAAAATTGGATTTTTCTTGATTTATAAATTGGATTGATTTTTCACAATAATAATCTAAGAAATTGGAGAAAGCTAGAAATAAAACAATAATTTTTTCCTATGGCTAATGTCTTATTATATTATCTAAGCAAATATAAAACAATAAATGAATGCAACAACAAGATGTTGGTATCTAATAAAAATTAACTTTCTCATCAAAACTATCCAAATGAGAATTTGTGCTAACCATTAAAATATAACCGAGGATTAATGTCTCATGGCTTCTCAGAGTATGCAAGGCAGTGATTCAAAATTAAAAAAGATGGAACGCCAAATATTTACAAAAGATGTTTATTTTGAAGTCATAAGAACATTAGGTGTGTGCTTAGTTCGGCTATGTTGGACAAGTTGTTTCAGTAAACAAGTATTTTTACGTCACTTTTATCGTTGTCCAAGTAAGCTTTTAAAGCTGTACGTGTACATTAAGCCCAAAAAAACAATCGTTATACATTTTAATTAATAATAGATATAGATCCTAAAAATCAAATGTGGTTTTTTATGTCTGTGGAATTTAGATTGAATCTAACACAAAAGTAGCATTGACCAGAGATTAAGAAAGTAAATTGCTACTAATAATTTTTCCAAGTTAAAGGGTTACCTAGTTCCTTAGACATCCTAATTATAGGAATTGGCATTAGATCATTGGTGCTTCTTGTACTTGAGGGTGCTTAGTGATTAAACAGTGTCCATGTAAGCTTTTAAGGACTGTTTCTGGATACCAAGCTTAGCAGTGTAAGTGTCTCTTTTCTCTCTTTCTCTGTGTGTGTTAGAATGTGGATATTATGTCAGGTATATCAGTTGGTAATGTTGTTCTAATGAATGATTATGGATATATATAAGCGGTTTGAGAGGCATTGACTTTAATTTGGCTCACTCAATTTGCACGTATTTTTTTATCCTTGAAAATAATTAATTTACATCTAACTTATGTTTTATTACTGATTTGTTAGTTGTTGTCCAGAGTATCTTCAGTGGCCAGAGACTATCCTATAACTGATTTCTTTTCATAATTTTTTCGTTGTTTTTATTCTTTCCTATGTTATAAGAATTGTTATTAAAAAATGTACCTAAGAGTATTATTACACTAATTGATGAAATTAACTGGAGATGATTAATTCAATATCCTTCTCTGCTTTCACTTCTTATTTAATTTTATTCCATATAGTACTTATGCATATTGTGCAGACATCACAGCCTATTAAAAATATATTTCTGTGTAAAACAAAAATTTAAGAAGCCATGGTTGAAGCATCATATTCAAATTCGAGAAGTAAGTAGAGAGGAAACAAGGTTCTGAAAACAAAAATATGTTGTTATGCTTTTCCTATGTTCTCTTATAACTGAAAGTTTTGTGCTTCCTTGCATTCAATTGGTTTTGCTTTTCAGTTTGGTATACTAACAGTAAAACGTATGGCATGTTTTGTGGGAGAAAACTCATTGGCTACTATGATCTTTATTATATTAAAGAATCACTTTTTTCAATGTGCATGGAATGCTGGTGTAATGCCCTCCTTAGTTGTGTGATATACTCTTGAGCAGGGATGGATGTTGGGGAACTTGTTTGTTTGTGCCAGGTAAGAAATTTGAAAATAAAGGAACAAAAACCTTGTGGTTACAAATTATATTCCATTTCTTTAGTACAGTTGGATTTGTTGTGTTGTTAAACATAAAGTATATGCTTTAATTGTGGTATGATCTGCAACTCCCTTTTTTAATTATTCTTTTTTCTTCTATGCAGCCCACAGACTTTAGTTCGTGCTGTACGGTATGTTGTTGATAGTCAATTGCACTTTTTTTTTTCCCAGTCAGTTCATTCCCTTCATCTTGTTTTAGATGGTAGGTTGGATGATTGGAAATTCTAGATGATAGGTTGGATGATTAAAAATTCTAATCAGCCGGTAGAGGAGTTTAATCTTTCTAAAAAAATGTAATCTTATTTTCCCTTTGTTTTTCATATTCCAGGGTTGTTGAAATGCAAGAAATCCTTGATCAACAGATTGCAGAAGAAGCAGCTGAGGCTGAAGGGGATGGCGCAATGGCATCAGTTGCAAATCCTCGTAACACCGGCATGTATGTTATAATATTTTGTGATATTGAAAATCTATAACAATGGAAGCAACCCTTGCTGGCATCTTGTTATATGATTTACTTGATAGTTTTACTGCATTTGGGAAATCCTCTAAACAATTTAGGGATGCACTCATTTCTCAAAATGGTGTGTTTTTATTTTTATTTTTTCTTGATGTTTCTTTTCTAGGAGAATTTCTTTTTCCTCCATTTATGTATCTTTTTCCTTCCTTCAATAAAAGAACTTCGAGACTATTACTTCTATTAAAAATCATTTCATCTTGGAAACTATTTCTTGATACCTTTTTTATATTCAATCTTGACCGCTGCACAATCCACCATTACACGATGGTGGCTGTTTGGCCTCTGCCGTGGGGCTCCATTTGCCGTTGACAGCAGTGATACTAACTTGCTAAGTCAATAGCACAGTCCATGTGGTACTCAATTGCAATGTCACATAAAATATTGTTAGAAAACTTATCCAGATTTATCATGACACAGTTTAGAACTTTCACATGCATTCCCGTGCAATAAAAAATTGTCTTATTTCTCTCTGTTATACCTGCTTGTTTGGTCATGACTCATGAGACTTATGCTTAGATTTTTATTGTGGATATTTCCCAACATTATCATCTCTTATTATGGTCAGCCTGGTATGGGCATAGAAATAGGGTGACAAACTTATGCATTAGTTTACAATACTTTTTTTACTAATGAACCATTCCATAATTTTTTTTTACCCCATACCAAGCTGATCTGTCAGGAGAATCCTCCCAACTCTCTCTCATTACTCAAAATTCTGTTGACGCTGGTAAATTTCAGAAAATCAACAAATGCAATGGATTCTTCAAAAAATTTAACGCAGCAAAAATTGAAGGTTCAGGGGAAAGGCTATAAAGATAAATGCTATGAGCAAATAAGGAAGACTGTAGAAGGACGGTTTAACAAGCTTCTAAATGAGGTTAATTGATTTTACTGTTCTACATATTCCCTCTCCTGCTACAAATTTACAAAATATGCAGACTCCCACGTACTGCGCTCATGAGAATATGCTATTTTTTGCAACTCACTGTTGATTTAATTTATGAATCAGCTTGTGTTTGAGGACCTGAAAGCAACTTTAGAGGAAGCACGAGCAGTATGTTAGGCTGAAATTTTAGCTTCTGATCTTTTATTTTCTGTTTTCCCCACCAGGACTAAATATCTGTTTTACTTTTGTTCTCCTTCTGCTACCCTACCTCAGTTGATTACTTCTTTCATATGATAATAGAAGAATCATCGGGCATGCTAGTATTTGTATGCGAGAGAAACTAGAGATTTTTTTTAATGCTAATGTAGAGTCTGGTATGGTAAATGACTTGATCACTGTTTAGCTAACAGTAGCTGGAACTTGTTACCATGAGTGGGACCAGGATCTTGTTCTCAAACAGTGTAAACATAAATAGTTGTTCTGTAACTTATGTAGTTGTTCTGTGCTGTTCTCTTTGTGTTGTACCTTGTGTGTATCAAACACACCCTTAATCTGAAATGAATGGGGAAGGGCTTCCATATCCCATTTTAAATTTTAAATGCTGTTAACTTTATCTCCTCCATAACCCTTTTAAAAGCTGATAGTCATACAAGGCAATTCCAGAATCCTGTTTCACTTATTATATTCATATTTGTATAAGTTGATATATTATTGAGTGGATAAATATATGCTCATTTTAATCTCGTTTGTAATACATAAATTATTTCTCACCTCTCACCCTCTTCTCCCTCTCACTCTGTCAACTTTTTGAAGTGCTGAAGTCAATTATACCAACTGGTTAATGCAACGAAGTCATATTCCATAGTTCTTCTCATGATCACTTATTTACTGTATAATTCTTACTGTAATTTATTCAAAATATCATATCATTTGCAGCTTCCTGTACATGAGATCCACTTTTATTCCCTATTACTGATGGAACCTTGTTTCTTTTGTGGCATATAGATTGGGGAAGAGCTTGGAGATGTCTATGACTATGTAGCTCCCTGCTTTCCTCCAAGGTTTTCTCTATATTGAATATACTACCTTTTTAATCTTCACAGCCTTTGGACTGGCTTCTCTATGAAACACATCCTAAACCCATGCTTGAGCCTATCCGAGTCAAACTACACATTTCACTTAATCTAAACAAGTGTTTACTTTATTGGTAGAGGGCTTCTTTATGTACATGTTTTATTTGTTCTAATTCTGGCAGATACGAGATATTCCAGCTACTGGTAAATCTGTACACTGAGAGGTTTATTCAGATGCTAAGATTGCTTAGCGACAGGGCGAATGAATTAACAAACGTTGAGATATTAAAGGTATTTTTCTGGAGTTATTATTTATGTATAACATGTTACATACTTAGAAGTTAGAATGTCATTTTCTTCCTAGACAAAGGTGAGCCAGCCTTAAATTTTCCTACTCTCTAGCATATGGGAAATTAAGTTACTTGCTTTCCTATTCATCTGTATTACAGACTACGTTGTGATGTGATACTAACATAGAATGGATCAGAAAAGTAACTTACATGCTAAGAATGGAATTTTATTGCAATTCTCTCTTGTTCCGGGATCTGAGTTTGGATCCTAGAGTCAGTTTTTTGGTGAGAATTACAGTTAAAGTCTCAATTCCTGGATTAGGAGCCCTGGCCGCACTCTCTAGTCTCTACTTTCATACAATTTGTTGTACCCCTGCACTCCTCACCCACTCCCTTTTATTCTGTTATCTTTCCAATTTTTTCATCTACTTCAGCTAGAAGTCTTCATTTCTAAATTTAGTCATCATTGTTTTTCTTGTTCTCTATATTTTCTTTTTCTCCCTCTGAATGTTTTATGGGAAAATTATACATCTATGCTTATGTTTTTTTATGAATCAGGTTACTGGATGGGTGGTTGAATACCAAGATAATCTGATTGGGCTTGGAGTCGATGAGTCTCTAGCCCAAGTGTGTTCTGAGAGTGGTGCAATGGATCCTCTTATGAATTCTTATGTTGAGAGCATGCAAGCTACGACTAGGGTAATCCTAAATATCTTGTGATGTTTCTTGGGTGACTTCTTTATCACACATAAGACTAAGCTTTATTCTTAATGTTTATAGAAATGGTACTTGAATATTTTGGAGGCTGATAGAACACAGCCCCCTAAGAAAACTGAAGATGGGAAGCTATATACCCCAGCTGCTGTTGATCTCTTCAGGATACTTGGTGAGCAAGTACAAATTGTTCGGGATAATAGCACTGATCTCATGTTATACAGAATTGCCTTGGCAATCATTCAGGTAATATCAGATAAGGCATAGATGTAGCGGAACTGATGCTTATTATAAATTTATCTTTTCAAAAATTAACTCTAGGAAAATAAAGGCAAACTGGACAGAACTTGGAAGTTGGAAAGTAAAATCAAAATATCTAAATACTTGATAACATTGCAGGTGTTCTGTCACTCTTCTTTTGGTGGCCAAGAAACACAATTGCTCCCTCAATAAACCCTCACATGATATCCATATCGCGACCCAGAAACTGATGATAACTACACCCACAGATCGAGAGAAAGAGGTCACATACACCATCAAGAAACAACATTGAAAAGCCTACATGGACACCATCAAAAGTCAAATCAGTAAGAACATTTAACTTCTCAAGGAACCATCTTTCTTTTCTTCTTTGTATGGTTTTTGATGTTACTTAGGGTGTTTAATTACTGATATGACGTCGTACATGTAAGCTTTTAAAGCTGTACGTGTACATTAAGCCCAAAGAAACAATTGGTATACATTTTAATTAATAATTTTTATGGTGTTATTTTTTCTCTCTTTTGCTTTATTGTTTAACTTGATTAATTTTTGTCTGAAGTGAGATGTACGTGTGTATAATCCCAGATGATAGATGGAGGTGTTGACGCCAAAAGGGTGGTGGCAGCAGAGGAGGTGGAGACAGAGGTGTCGCGGCTTCATTACTATGGTTTAATCAATGTTCTGGTTTCTTGTAGGAAGGGTTTGAACTTTAAATATTGCTTACACAGAGAGAAGGAGTGGTGCGGCAGATCAAGAATCAGGTAAATGACTTGAATCTAACTTTTATTATTAATGATCATGAGTTAAAGATTATGAATTTCTTAACCAAGTCTAGCACTATCTTAGCTTTTTATACTGTATTCTCAAGCTATATTTTTTTCTTTTTATATATGACCATGGGGAGACTTAGAAGTGTCAAATGCTTATGAAGGGAGAAGAGCCTGTTGATTTGAGGAGATCACTTAAACTTTTCTCAGGTATACACTACACACATTGTAGTTTTTTAACTTCCCAAGGACATTTAGTAAGGGTGGAAAAATTTAAGTGTGTATAATCCCAGGTGAGAAAAAAATTACATTGTTCGTGTTACATACTCTAACAATGTGTATTTGTGTTCTACAATCAACAATTAATCTTTCTATCAAAGATAATCAGGAATCCATGTAATTTAAATGCGTTTTACGGGAATATGCATCCTTCTTCCAAAAACTGAAAGTGAAGACAACTAAACGCAGAGATAAAGAACCTTTGTCACCGTGAAGCTCGTTTGGTCTCCAGAATCAGCCTTGAAATCCTACATCGACACTCTTAAATCAGTAAGAACCTTTAACACCATGAACCATCAATCACATAATTAATAATTTTCTTTCTTTAGCTTCTTCATTTTCTTTTATTCGTTCTTTATCACTTCTTTCTTTTCCTCTTGATATGCACAAATGATATACGTAATTTGTCTGCCATTGTTATAACTTTTGCCTTTTAGATCTATTTTCTTGTCCTTGCATGTGTATATATGGTTATGCAACAAAGTAATTGATGTACTTATTAAATATGTTAGATTTTACACAAAAGATTCTTACCAAGTATCCGATGGATACGAAGGATATGGATGTCTCCATTGAATTTGTATATGAATTATTCACTAGGGTTATGAGGGAGCGTGGTGCTACATCTGAGAAGCTATTTGGATAGTTTTGAAGAGAAAGTTAGTTACGATCAGATGTCAACTTGTTGTTACATTCATTTATTGTTTTACATTGCTTAGAGAATATATAAGGCACTCGTTGTATGAAAAGATTATTGTTCTAGGTCTAGGTTTCACCAGTTTCTTACCTATAAAATTGTGAAGAGTTCAATCCTATTTATAAATCAACAGTAATCCAATTCTGTGCTTCCATTTATGAAAACACATTCAGTTCAGTATTTAAAATATCAAGCTGTTTACGGTTATCCAATTGAGATTCAAGCACTTTTCTATGTAGTTTTAAGGTGTGTTTGAATGGAACACCTTAAATCCATGAAGAAAAGTGTTTGAATCTCAATTAGATAACCATAGACAACATGATATGACATGAAAATATGAAAATCAGAAGTATTGAAACAGTATGTGTTTTTGGAAACACAAAATTGGACTTTTCTTGATTTATAAATTGGATTGATTTTTCACAATAATAATCTAAGAAATTGGAGAAAGCTAGAAATAAGACAATAGTTTTTTCCTATGGCTAATGTCTTATTATATTATCTAAGTAAATATAAAACAATAAATGAATGCAACAAGATGTTGACATCTAATAAAAATTAACTTTCTCATCAAAACTATCCAAATGATAATTTGTGCTAACCATGAAAATATAACCGAGGATTAATGTCTCATGGCTTCTCAGAGTATGCAAGGCAGTGATTCAAAATTAAAAAAGATGGAACGCCAAATATTTACAAAAGATGTTTATTTTGAAGTCATGAGAACATTAGGTGTGTGCTTAGTTCGGCTATGTTGGACAAGTTGTTTCCATTAGTTTTTAATTTTTTTATTAACTAAAAAAACTTGTTAGTTGTTCAGTAAACAAGTATTTTTACGTAACTTTTATCGTTGTCCAAGTAAGCTTTTAAAGCTGTACATGTACACTAAGCCCAAAAAAACAATCGTTATACATTTTAATTAATAATAGATATAGATCCTAAAAATCAAATGTGGTTTTTTATGTCTGTGGAATTTAGATTGAATCTAACACAAAAGTAGCATTGACCAGAGATTAAGAAAGTAAACTGCTAGTAAAAAAATTTCCAAGTTAAAGGGTTACCTAGTTCCTTAGACATCCTAATTATAGGAATTGGCATTAGATCATTGGTGCTTCTTGTACTTGAGGGTGCTTAGTGATTAAACAGTGTCCATGTAAGCTTTTAAGGACTGTTTCTGGAGACCAAGCTTAGCAGTGTAAGTGTCTCTTTTCTCTCTTTCTCTGTGTGTGTTAGAATGTGGATATTATGTCAGGTATATCAGTTGGTAATGTTGTTCTAATTAATGATTATGGATATATATAAGCGGTTTGAGAGGCATTGACTTTAATTTGGCTCACTCAATTTGCACGTATTTTTTTATCCTTGAAAATAATTAATTTACATCTAACTTATGTTTTATTACTGATTTGTTAGTTGTTGTCCAGAGTATCTTCAGTGGCCAGAGACTATCCTATAACTGATTTCTTTTCATAATTTTTTCGTTGTTTTTATTCTTTCCTATGTTATAAGAATTGTTATTAAAAAATGTACCTAAGAGTATTATTACACTAATTGATGAAATTAACTGGAGATGATTAATTCAATATCCTTCTTTGTCTTCTCTTCTTATTTAATTTTATTCCATATAGTACTTATGCATATTGTGCAGACATCACAACCTATTCAATGAACAAGAGGGGGCAGCTGAGGCCACAACATTCTGGTACGTATCAATTTTAAAGTACATCCCTTGATTCTCTTCACATGTTTTCTTCAATCATGGTATTAATTTAATCCCTTGATTCTACTGCTAATGAGGCACCTGAACATGACAGAACAACCTGTGAGCAGCATCAGAAAGTGCTCAACTTTTGCACAATCATCTGTTAATGTGATTGCTATTAATTATTCATATGGCTATGTTAGATAAATAATTGGATTATAAAAAATATTTGTTAATAACAATCTTATCATAGATAAAGATATCTAAATAAAATCTAAATATCTAAAACTTGATAACATTGCAGGTGTTCTGTCACTCTTCTTTTGGTGGCCAAGAAACACAATTGCTCCCTCAATAACCCTCACATGATATTCATATCGCCACCCAGAAACTGATGATAACTAGACCCACAGATCGAGAGAAAGAGGACGCATACACCATCAAGAAACAACTTTGAAAAGCCTACATGGACACCGTGAAAAGTCAAATCAGTAAGAACATTTAACTTCTCATGGAACCATCTTTCTTTTTTTCTTTGTATGGTTCTTGATGTTAATTAGGGTGTTTAATTACTGATATGACGTTGTACATGTAAGCTTTTAAATCTGTACGTGTACATTAAGCCCAAAGAAACAATTGGTATACATTTTAATTAATAATTTTTATGGTGTTACTTTTTCTTTCTCTTTTGCTCTATTGTTTACTATTGTTTCACTTGATTAATTCTTGTCTGAAGTGAGATGTACATGTGTATAATCCCAGATGATAGATGGAGGTGTTGACGCCAAAAGGGTGGTGGCAGCAGAGGAGGTGGAGACGGCGGTGCCGCGGCTTCATTACTAATCAATGTTCTTGTTTCTTGTAGGAAGGGTTTGAACTTTGGATATTGCTTACACAGAGAAAAGGAGTGGTGCAGCAGATCAAGAATCAGGTAAATGACTTGAATCTAACTTTTATTATTAATGATCATGAGTTAAAGATTATGAATTTCTTAACCAAGTCTAGGACTATCTTAGCTTTTTATACGGTATTCTCAAGCTATATTTGTTTGTTTTTATATATGACCATGGGGAGACTTAGAAGTGTCAAATGCTTACGAAGGGAGAAGAGCCTGTTGAATTGAGGAGACCACGGTAACTTTTCTCAGGTATACACTACACACATTATAATTTTTTAACTTCCCAAGGACATTTAGTAAGGGTGGAAAAATTTAAGTGTGTACAATCCCAGGTGAGAAAAAATTTACATTGTTCGTGTTACATACTCTAACTATGTGTATTTGTGTTCTACAATCAAGATATAATCTTTCTATCAAGGATAATCACCAATCTATGTAATTTAAATGCGTTTTCCGGGAATATGCATCCTTCTTCCAAAAACTGAAAGTGAAGACAAGTAAATGCAGAGAGAAAGAACCTTTAACACCATGAAGCTCCTTTGGTCTCCAGAATCATCCTTGAAATCCTATATCGACACTGTTAAATCAGTAAGAACCTTTAACATCATGAATCACATAATTAATAATTTTCTTTCTTTAGCTTCTTCATTTTGTTTTATTCTTTCTTTATCACTTTCTTTTCCTCTTGATATGCACAAATGATATATACGTAATTTGTTTTCCATTGTTATAACTTTTGCCTTTTAGATCTATTTTCTTGTCCTTGCATGTGTATATATGGTTATGCAACAAAGTAATTCATATACTTTATTAAATATGTTAGTTTTCACTTAAAAGATTCGTACCAAATATCCAATGGATAAGAAGGATATGGATGTCTCCATTGAATATGTATATGAATTATTCACTAGGGTTTTGAGGGAGCGTGACCATCTAAGAAGCTATTTGGATAATTTTGAAGAGAAAGTTAGTTATGATGAGATGTCCATTTGTTGTTGCAGTCATTTATTGTTTTACATTGCTTAGAGAATATATAAGGCACTTGTTGTATGCAAAGATTATTGTTCTAGGTTTAGGTTTCACCAGTTTTTTATACCTAAATAAAATTGTGAAGAGTTCAATCCAATTTATAAATCAACAATAATTCAATTTTGTGCTTCCATTAATGAAAACAAATTCAGTATTTCAAATATCAAGTTGTTTATGGTTATTCAATTGAGATTCAAGCACTTTTCTATGTGGCTTTAAGGTGTGTTTTATTGCATGAGCAAGATGTTGAATGCAGGGGGTTCATAAAACAAATTGTCAAACTTTTGCATACCTTAAGCTCTCATCTGAGAAGTTATTTTTTGACGGATTTGAAGTAACTTAACTAAATATATCACCTTAAAACAGAGCAGTACTCATCTATTGTTATTACTATTGCAGTGCAACAAATTTAATGTTAGAAGAATGACATTAAACTTGTTGTGTATAGTATTTGAGTACTCTTCTATTTTGAAGCAATATATGTGGTTAAGTTGTTTCAAATCCAACCTAAAATAGTTTAGCTTAAGACATGCAATTGTTTGACAATTTGTTCTATTAATTCATTGCATTCAACATTTTGCTTAAGCAATTACATGGAACACCTTAAATCCATGAAGAAAAGTGTTTGAATCTCAATTAGATAATCATAGACAACTTGATGACATAAAAAATATGAAAATAAGAAGTATTGAAGCAGTGTGTGTTTTTGGAAACACAAAATTGGATTTTTCTTGATTTATAAATTGGATTGAACTTTCACGATAATAATCTAAGAAACTGAAGAAATCTAAAACTAAATCAATAAAAAATAAAAACTATATAAAAATAAGAAACTAGTTGACATGTTGTGCATATAGGTTATGCTAAAAACCTGGCAGCCTCAACCATGTAATGTTGGATGTTTCGAAGTCAATAACAATAAAACTTAGACAAGAGTAAGAGATTAGACCTAGTAGCCTCATCCAGCACAACCTGAAAATCGAGAGTAAAATATATTAATCCTTAGAAAATAGATAAAATGTACTAAATTATCAATGCATAATAAATTAAAATAAAACATAATTAAAGGACAAAATAATTGCCTAATTACTATAATTATGTAAATGCTATAATTTCCTAATTTAAGGACAAAATTACCATAATTAAAGACATCTCCAATATCTAACAATGTTCATTCTACTCACAGAAAAATAAGCAAATAAAGTTTTAACCTCCATTTAAGTCTGCACATGTACGCTAAAGATTTGGAAATTTGTATTGAATATTAGAATATTTTGATTACATTGTTTGAGATTTTAGAAGTAAGCAGCAGTATCTCTTTTATCTTATTTATAGTCGTTTCAGATTTATTTACATTAATGAGCAATAATAAGAAATGTAAATCCCCAAGTACTAATCGTCACTATACATGAATCTGGCTATTCTAGTATCCTGGACATCAATTCCTAAAAATATAATCAATTTCCAACAATCATCATAACATTTGGTATGTCATTTAAGTTACCAAGACGAATAACCTTTTAGGAGTATTCCATATAGTATAAATAATAAACAATATATCAATATTTAAGCAATAAAATAAATAAGAGATACTATTGAAGTTGAAGGAAGAATAAGACCACCAGGAGATAATTGAGAGATAATCTCCTCTTAATTGGCAAGAGATTAAAAAGGAAAGAATATACAGGAAAACCTAAAATAATGAAAAGAATATTCTCCTAGCTGTACTGGAATTGGAAATCTGAATGAATCTCCAAAATTAATGGACAATCACCAACAATATGATATCATACAGCTTGTTCTTAGTAACAAATATAAAGTTGAAAAAGGAAAAACTATAAAAATTTCAAAGTAGAATATGTTAAATGCCTAAAAGTAATATATATTAAACCTAAAAAAATATGATATTTTGTTACAGAGAAAAGAGAAGAAACTACAGTGAGAGAGGTGGGTTTAATCTAAAATAATTATTAAAATATAAAAAAAATTAATTTAAAGTAATTATATATGTGTGTGTGCATAAATATTGTAAATTTGAAAAAAAATCAAAAAATTATATTGATAGATACTAATTGATATTATAAAACATGTTACAGATTTAAATAATACAAGTTATTTGGTTTCACAACTTCATCTTCACTTGCCTGCTTGCAAGAGAATGTAGCTTTTATATAAGCATTAAATAGTAATATTTAATAATATTATAAATGTAATTAATAATCATGCATATATTTAATGTTATTAATGTAGCTTTTATATAAGCATTAAATATTAATATCTAATAACATTATAAATATAAAATTTATGGAATATAACATATTTAATAAATGCAATATGTAATTTAATACATGTATTTATATATTTTATGTTATTAATGTAGTATTTATTATAATTATTAAATGTCATTTATAATTAAATTTATTATTAATATTTAAAAACAATTTTTATCAAATAAAATATTTTATTAAAATTAATAAACATAAATTTTAAATGATAATAAATTTAAATTAATATATTATATTTATTAAATATATGTGGAACATTATATATGTTTCTTAGTTCATGTGGTCTAAAAATAATAATATATACGTTTCTTAAGTTCAATTAATATATTATATTTTTTTAATATCATTATAAATATATTGTCAAATTATATATGTATATATATTTGATAAATATTACTATATAAGTTGAAAATATGTTTATTCATATATTTATACGAATTATATGAATACTTGTGTCGAATGTATGTTTTACTTTTTAATTAGGTAAATTAAAAAATATTTAAAATTTCAAATGTATATTAATATAACACAAGTTGATATAAAACACATTAATTATTTACCATATAAAGGAAATAGAAATTAAAGATATTGTAAATGGATTCAAAACTACTCTAAAACCTAATATTAAGTCTATAAGTATTGCTATGCTATGCAATGGTTGATCAAAACTTTATAATACTGAAAACAAAGTTACATACATATTCAAGATAAGAGATGGAACAAAAGAAAGTTTTGACTATGGTCTTATTTGTTATGGCTCATGGTTTATTGGCAATAACAGTCCATGCATCTCAACAACTTCCTGCAGCATGCGATTGGTATGAATCATTAATTGACACTTGTAAGTCTGCTTTGCTTACAGCAGGATTTGGGTTCAATCCAACTAGTGATTGTTGTTACGAATCATATTATGCATTTAATCATGCCATGTTTGACAAAACTGGTAAAGCTATAATAAATATGTGCAATTGTTTTCAGTTTGCTACGAAATCATTAAAGTATGACCCATATAAAATTATAGGACTTCCTCACACATGCGGGATTAAAATTTCTTTTCCTATTAGCATGTGTGTATTTTGGCCAACTGTCCCTCTGACCCTTGTACCAAAACAATAGAATGACTTATGTATCTAATAAAGTACTTGCGTTTTCTTGGGAGAGTTGTTTTGGATGGATTATAAACTCGAGTTTTTTTTAGAGTATTGTGTCAGGTTAACAATATTTCTTGTGTGTTTTGTTGACATTGACGAACATGAGTTTTTGCTATATATTGAGGCATCAAGATTTTGTAGAAAGTAAAATAAAAAATTAGAAACTAATGTAAGACTCTAAACCTCAACTAAGAGCAATTCTATTATGTATGAGAGTTTAGATACACGAAGGAAGTGTGATCCTTTGCGATTCAGTTATATTATATGTCTTGCTTATATTATATGTCTTGCTTTTCAAAAAACAAATAGTATGTCATCGATCTATTCCAACATAAGTATCATTTTAAATTGTTTCACCGAAATCAAAAAAGTTAATAAATAAATGAAAATGAGTAATTATTTTATAAAATTAACTTTAATAAATAAATAAAAATATTAATATTAAATTGAAAAATTAAAATAATATTTATTTGGGATATTGATGGCAAACAACAATTAAGTTTATATTAAAAAGGTAAATGTAGCATTTATTTTGCTAACATGCTCACACATCAGTTTTAGTTGGAGTATATTACTTACACCCAAATATTTTGGAAAAAAAAATATTTTCTTTCTTATTTTATTTCAGCGGTAGTTTTGAATTCTCTCAAATTCAATTAAAATAATTTTTATTCTTTCTCCTCTTTCCCCTCTATCACATACTGTATTGTGCATTTCCCTTAATTTTTTTAACGCTTTCATCTTCTCTCCCCCACCACTGTGGATATGCCACCGACAGCAAGCGCGTTTCCGATCCGCAATGTCTCCCTCTCGGTGTTCTTCACGAGATCCCTAAGTCAAGAATGTGTCCGGGTCCAAATCCCTCAACCATTCTCTCCCAGGCACAAGAAGAGGTTGAATTGTGTTTTTTTAAAAAAAAACTTCTTACCCCATTGTCCGGAAGCTCTTCGCTATGCGAAGGTATGAGGGAGGGAAATTGTACGCAGCCTTACCCTTGCATATGCAAAGAGACTGTTTCCAGATTCGAACCCATGACCAACAAGTCACCAAGGCACAACTTTACCGCTGCACCAGGGCTCGCCCTCTGAATTGTGTTTTTTAAATTTTAAAATTTTTTTTAATATTGTAAAACATGTTTATTGTCTAATGAATATAAAAGATCAGATGATGAGAAAAACATTTTTCTTTAGAAAGAAGATGTAAAATCTAAAAATAAATTTAAAACTCTTTGTCAGTCAAACAAAAAAGCACACAAAAAATTTATATTAAATCGTTTCAACCTTAAGATTATATATATTCAATTCTTGATAATCACGAGTTTTTATCAACTTATCAAAGTTATAAGTATTGTTTGCAGTCACTTCTAACTCTTAAATGTATAAGTTCTACCCTAAGCTTGATTTAAATCCAATATTCTTTATTATATCAAGCCATTGTTGACTCTAAACAAATCAATAAGATTTGTCTAAAGGTTGTTCACTGACTAAAGAATGATCGTCCAACATAAAAATATATCACTTAGCACTTTTAGTCATTTCACTCAAGGTATATAAGGTGATTTAAGAGTTTTTATATCTTTATGAGAATATACAAAAAGTTTTGCAAGAAAAAATGAAAGAATGATTCATATAGATGAATTGTGTCTTGTTTCTTCAAAGCTTCTTCTATACATAATTTTTATCTTCAAGTATCTATTGTCTCTTAACGGTTGGATTTTTTCTTCGCTTGATGTCTTTAGTCCGTTGGAGCATTTGATACTTGTATTAAATGCACATTCTTTCATCATGCATAGTTCATGCTGATAGGATAGTGTGTCTATACTACAGTAGGAAAGTCATTACTTTCATCATAACACACTTGCAACAATAGAGCACGCCTTGAGGATTAGCATCTTCTAGATTATGAACTTCTTTTATTTTTCATAGGACTTTGATAGGTCCTAGAATTTTTTCTACATGAAAGAATCTCTGACATAGAATATTAAGTGAACGTCTTAAATATATTATTTAAATTTTATATAAGATCGATGAGTGTATTGTTTGAAAAACTTGAAATGCACATAAACAAATCATGATTTGATAGTATATGAGGTGCAACTTTTAGGAGTCTTGATTCGTCTATAAGACATAAATATTTTTTGACTTAACAACTAATTTATTAAATCATAAGAGCTCAATAAAATTATATGTTGAAATAGCTAAAATACATAAAATGATATAAATTCACATATTTATATAATGATTTTATATAAATTTCTATTTTATTTTATGATAACATATTTTTTTATGTATTCTAATTTTATTTTTCAATTAATTTAAATTCTTGTAATTTTTTTCTAGACATATTTTTTTATTACATTTGTTATAATAAAATATTTTTATTATAATTTTATCGTGTTAATTAGTAATAGTGAAAATGAATCCTATAATATAAAGTTATTAAAAAAACAAAATACATCATTTATCATTATTCCTATAAAAAATAACAATTATCATTATGAATTTCATAAAGTATAATGTTGAAAAAAAAAATATTATAAACAATATAATGATTAAAATAAAATAGTGTAATATAAAAAAATGTAGGAGGAATGAGTGGAAAAAACAAATAAATAATAAGTCCATTTTTAACGGTAATAAGAAGATTTAATTCATATTATAAGGATAAAAATGAAATAAAATATATAAAAAACTAGAAGTTAGAAATAAGTATTTAAAAAAATGTTACTTCAAATAGTGTTTCAAAAAAGTTAAAAGTTATTAAACAAAACTTGTTTATCACCAATGAAATAAATTTTTCAGTTAATAAAAAAGTTTCACCAAAAAAGGTTAGTAAAAAAAGTTACAAGTCACATGAAATGGCTTGGTGAAAGCATATACATATAGCTGAAAGCTAGCTTAATGAATCATAAGTGATTGATACTATTATCTATTGAAATAGGTAAAAAAAAAAAAAAATATATATATATATATATAAAATGATATAAATAGACACATTTATGTTATATTTTTATATAAATTTTAATCTTATTTTATTGATAAAATATATTTTTGGGTATTTACAATTTTAGTTTTTAATTAATTTTAAACACTTATAATTTTTTATTTATAGATCAATTATTTTAATTATATTTTTTCTTTCAGTTATTATATTATTAAAAAATATAAAATAAAATAAACTTATTATCTAAAATATAAATATCTTGAAGTATAATTTGGAATAATAAAATAAATATTGTAAGTAGTACAATGATTGAAATAATTAGTGTAATATAAAAATTACCAAAAAATAATAATAAAGTAAAATAAAATAAAACTATTATATGTTATTATCAATATCTTAAATGATATAAAGATAAAAATGGGAAGACAGACCCTATCTTATATAAAAAAAAGGGTAAAAAAATAAAACATTACCTTATATAGAAAGTATTAAAAAGAAAACCTTATAAATGTTGGAGGACAAAAAGAAAATAAAAATAAAAAGTTAACTAACATTTTAATTTTTTTACTAAAAGTAACGTTTCATAAAAATTAAGAAACTATTAAAAAACTTATTTATCAATCAAATAAGTTTTTAATTAAAAAATTAAAAATTAATTGAGATATGTTGTTAAACATATTAGTAAGGAGTTGCAAATCTAATACACAAATAAAATATGATTTTATTGATAAAAAATACAAGATGAAATCATATTTTTATGGTATATTTTTTGGTGTCCTTCTAAGATGAAACACCAATGAAAAGGATATATTTAAAATAATAGAAATAGGATTGAGAATAATAGCAGCTTGTGGGCTTTTCGCTCGCAATGGGTCGAGGAAGATCCAGTACAAGGTCATACTTGTGGGCTTACACTTTAGTCAAAGTTGGGTTTTTCTTGACCCAGCCTCATTATTTAAGTATTTATATGAAGGTATTTTTCGTATTTTTCTCTATATATTAAAAATCGATCAGTAATTATGACTATACGTAGATCAATATCAAAGTTCGAAATTAGATATATTTGAAGGTAAATTTCTCAAATTAGGTTACTTTTAAAAATTAATTCTCAAAAGGGGGCTGTTTTGAAACTTTTTTTAAGGGAGGCCTTTTATTAGTGGTAACTTAATTACATGGATATGCAAGAAGCAAGGTTCAACTACATTATCCACTACTGAAGCTGAATATATGTTAGCAACAAGTTGTTGTGCTTAACTTCTTTGAATAAAGAACTAGCTTGAAGACTACAACATCTGTGAGAAGAGTAAAATTCCCACCTATTGTGATAATAAAGTCGTTATTAGTCTTTCTAAAAATCCAACATTGCATTCTAGAGCTAAGCATATAGATATTAAGCATCATTTCATAAGAGATCATGTTTAGAATGGGACAGTGGATTTACAATTTGTACCCACTAATGATCAGCTTGTTGATATTTCACAAAATCATTGACTGAGGAGAGGTTAACTTTGCTAAGAAATGACCTTTAAATGGTGTTTATTAATCAATGAATTAATATCTATACGTCGTCCACTATTGCATTAGAGGACCTATCATCTAATGAGTATAAGCAAACATATACAACGTTCAACATATGGATGCTCACTCATGCATTTATTACTATTATGTAAACACAACATTTTTTAATAAGACGTTGTAACGCTTTTTGCTGA